>NW_015163146.1:264871-273694 GCF_001447785.1 Gekko japonicus
TTTAATTTCAACCTGCCGGTTCTGGTCCGACCTTCTGGGGCAACAGAAAACAACTCCGCACCATCCTCTGTAGCACGGTGATCGTATCACCTTTCCGTCGTCTCCTCTCCAGGCTAAACATCCCCAGCTCCTTCAACCTTTCCTCATAGGACTTGGTCTCTTTCCACCAGATGAGTAATACAACTGTGATGAAGAAGCATTCACAATTTTTTATCTAAAGATGTTATACAAAACATTAATTTCTGAAGTGATTATTACAGAAGCTAATACAATAGAAACAGAAGCGAAAAGGCGGGAGGGTGGTCTCCGGATTGGTAGTGCCGTTTCGACAATATGTCTTCCTCTGACCAGAAATTGTGCCAATCAATGCGAAGTATGGAGTTCCTCAAGCAACAAAAAGCTGCATACTCATGAATCTTCTGCTCGTGGCTGTGCGAAAACCCTTTTACGAAAATTCTCGGCACTCAAGTAAGTCTCTCAAAATAAACTCGCTGTTTACTTCCTCCCTTCCCCCTTCGATACGTTTATCTGTCCATGCGCTTAAGAGGCGTCCCTCTTTGCGTTCCGCTTTTCCCACGGAGGGGGGTAATTCGTTTTTTAAAATACTCTGTTTATTTGAACTCACGTTCATTGTTGGTCATATCTCTGACCTCGCTCACAACATTCGTTAGTCCATTCGATCTCCCACGCTTGTCCTGGTCGAGTTAGCTTGTGCCCGAAGGCCACACAACAGCAGGATCGTCAGGGCGGAGGGAAGCCTCGATTCTCTGGCATCGAGCCGTCGAAGAGGCTGCCCCTCAAAAGTCCTCTGGCCTGGAGCCTATCACAAAGGTTCCATGGGGGTGCCACTTGAGGTAGCACCCCTCCATGCCGCTGGTGTGCTAATCGCTCCCCCAAAGTCCGAGGAGAGCAACTGCCATCGCCAATCCACAAACCAGAAGTCCCCCGCTTTAACCTTTCTTCATAGGGAAAGTGTTCCAACCCTTTTATCATTCTAGTTGTCCTTTTCTGCACTTTTTCCAATGCTATAATATCCTTTTTGAGGTGTGGTGACCAGAACTGTACACAGTATTCCAAATGAGGACGTACCATCGATTTATACAGGGGCATTATGATACTGGCTGATTTGTTTTCAATTCCCTTCCTAATAATCCCCAGCATAGCGTTGGCCTCTTTTATTGCAGTCACACACTGTCTTGACATTTTCATTGAGTTATCTACTATGTGGTGGTGGTGCTGTGGCACAGTGTAAAAGCCCTTGGTTTGCATGCAGAAGGTCCCAGGTTCAATTCCCAGCACCTTCAATTAAAAAGAACCAGGTAGTAGTAGGTGATGTGAAAGACCTCAGCTGGAGACCCCGGAGAGAGTAGAAAATACTGACTTTCGTGCACCAAAGGCCTGATTCAGAAGAAGGCAGTTTCATGTAGCGTGAAAATTACAGGCAGGGCATCTGCTTTGCATGCAGAAGGTCCCAGGTTCAATCCCCGGCATTTCCAGTTAGCAAAAGAACCAGGCTGCAGGTGGTGGGAAAGACCTCCGCCTGAAACCTTGGAGAGCGGCTGCCTGCCTGAGTAGACAATACTGACCTTGATGGACTCAGTACAAGCCAGCTTCGTGTGTGTTCATATGAGGCCCTGGAGACATGAGGCTGAATCCGACGGTGTGGTGACCAATGTTCCCTCTAAGCTGTGGAGTCTTGTGAGCAAAAATGCTGCCTTTTGCGCTACTGGTGTTCAAGTTTTGAGCAAGCGATTGTTCATATGAGGCCCTGGAGACATGAGGCTGAATCCGACGGTGTGGTGACCAATGTTCCCTCTAAGCTGTGGAGTCTTGTGAGCAAAAATGCTGCCTTTTGCGCTACTGGTGTTCAAGTTTTGAGCAAGCGATTTGGCTGCTGCATAAATTAGTTTGCTCTGGAGCCGTCCTTCCTGAGCGAAGACAAAAATCTGTGAGCTGGAGGCTAGAAAACTGTGAGCTCGCTCACACTAACTCAGCTTAGAGGGAACACTGGTGGTGACCTGAATCTGTAAAAGGCCCCTTTACGTGATCCCGAGCAAAAATCTCTGGCTGTGTTCTTCTTTGCCAAAGACAATCGGGAACCCTTCGCATACAAGTGTACCCACAAAGAACACCCACCAAGGGAAGAGCATCCATAATTCACAACTATATGTATTCAGAGCTATATATTGCATTCACTGAAATACAAAGGTGGGTTAGTGGTCGTAACCCAGTAGATCGTATGGACACTTATCCAACAGATTGCTCATAACAAGTAAGCATATTTTACAAAAATAACACATTCAAAACCAGCAGTAGGCTCCTCTGTCATTCTATACATAGGGTGTCTGTTGTGGGGAGGGGAAGGGAGAGGAGATTCTAAGCTGCTCTGAGACTCTGGGGGAAGGGGGGGGTATAAACCCAACCTCCTCCTCCTTCCCACAGCGGGTGTCTTCCGCTGCCGCTACTTTCTGTTTGGAGGTCTATGGACACTACCTATGTATGGAATTACAGAGGAGCCTAATGTTGATTTTGAATATGTTCTTTTTGTAAAATATGCTTAATTGTTATGAGCAGTCTGTTGGATAAGTGTCTATGTGCTGGATGGTCTTCCCTCAGTGGGTGTTGTTTGTGTTCTTCTTTGAGCCAGATGGGCCGTGGCTCAGTGGCTGAGCACAAAATATGCAGTTCAGAAGGTTCCAGGTTCAATTCCCCACCGCTCCATATAGAGGGGTCGGGACCAGTGTTCCCTCTAAGCTGAGTTAGTGTGAGCTAGCTCACAGTTTTCTAGCCTACAGCTCACACATTTTTGTCTCAGCTCAGGAAGGACGGCTCCAGAGCAAACTAAATTATGCAGTAGACAAATCGCTCACTCACAACTTTAATGCCAGTAACCCATCAAGTAGAATTTTTGCTCACAGGACTCCACAGCTTAGAGGGAACATTGGTCGGGACAGGGTCTCTCCAGGGTCTCAGGCAGGGAAAGTTTTCCCCCTCCTTTAGCCCCTAATCTCTGAGACCCTACATGGAGCTGTGAGGACTGAACCTGGCTACAGAAAAGCAATGTTAAAAACAGCCAAAGATCTACAGTTGGATCACAATCCATTTATATTTCCTAGCGCTCACGGCAATAGAAAAATTCTGCTCCAAAAACCCAGAGTATTTCGCTGTCCCAATCCATTTGCAACCAACGAATTGTGTAGTATGCAGTGATGGTGCAATGCAGAATCACCCCACCAGGAGGCGGTAGACACCCAGGAATTTCAAATCACATCAATGGCCTGCTTTCTCTTAGAGACTCAAAATGGTCCAAAATGAGCATCCACTCAACACACGGTAGGCCGGACGTCCACGAAACCTGGGCTCGGTCACTCTCTCTCAGCCTATTCTATTCCACCTGACAGATTGTTGTGAGAATACAATAGGCAACGCAAAACCCCGTAGGCCGCTCTGAGCACCTGTATCCCCTTAGCTTTGTGATAAGGGATGTCTGAGGAACGGGAGACCAGACCTGAGCATACGCAGAGTGGCTTGCCCGCCTTGGCACAGAAACTAGAGCCAGTCCTTCCTGGAGGGTTTCTGACACTTCTGATGGCGAAGAAAGCTCTCCTCACTGGTCTTCCTGATTGGACGGCACAGCCGTGACTCATGCAGAGACACGACAGATATCCTCCTCTGGAGGTTCAGTCACGGCATTGGGAAGGATGGAATCGCCACCCAATGCCGATATGCAGCAGATTCACCGTATACACATCAAAACCCCGGGGCAGAAGCTGAGATGGAAAGAGGCCAGGACCGAAACATTGCGGGTGGGTACTTCGAGCGCAGAAGTGCTTTTAATTATATAATTGACTTGTTAACTCTCTGACGGCTCACCGTTTGGAAGGGCTGCCCTATGTGTTCCAGATAAGGGCTCCCGGGTCAAAGGTCGGGCACCAGCCCCCCCTTCTGATTTTGAGAAATTAAGGGCCCGTTCCCTCCTCCCCCATGTCCCTCCTGGCAAAGCCCACGGCTGAATTGCTGTCTCATAAATGATCTCTCTCTGAACATCTAATTTCCAAAACAGCAAATGCCGGCATGGAAAGGTTGGGGGGGAGATCGGCTGAAAGGTCAGAGGTGGTGACCCCGGGGCAGCAGATGCCAGCAAATCATTTAAGGCGGGGTTGGGAGGGGAGAGGAACGGGATTGATCTCTAGTGGGAGAGGGTGGAGGAGGATGGATTCCCGCATAGGGAAAAAAGAAGGATGCCCAGTGCAATAGGCGGCCTGGTGACTCGGAAGTCAACTCTGCTGAATTCAGATCCAGGTGTTGTTACTCCTGTTTGGACTTTGCAACTGTTAAAGAACACCTTAATTATGTTGTTTGGTGTAGTGGTTACGAGTGCGGACTTCAGTCTTGGAGAACCAGATTTGATTCCCCACTCCTGCATGTGCAGTTGCTGGTGTGACCATGGGTCAGTCACAACTTCTCTCAGAGCTGTTCTCTTAAGGGCAGTTCTCCAGAGAGCTCTCTCAGCCCCACCTCCCTCACAGGGTGTCTGTTCTGGGGAGGGGGAGGGAAAGGAGATTGTAAGCCACTCCGAGACTCCTTTGGGTAGTGAAGGGCGGGGTATAAATCCAATCGCCCTCCTCCTCCTTCTCCTCCTCCTCTGGAGAGCCAACAACAGGGCATAGAGGCTGAGGCCTTCCCTGATAAGAACATAAGAAGAGCCCTGCTGGATCAGACCAGTGGCCCATTTAGTCCAGTATCCTGCCTCACACAGTGGCCAACCAGTTCCTCTGGAGGGCCAACAACAGGGCATAGAGGCCGAGGCCTTCCCTGATAAGAACCTAAGAAGAGCCCTGCTGGATCAGACCAGTGATCCATCTAGTCCAGCATCCTGTCTCACACAGTGGCCAACCAGTTCCTCTGGACGGCCAAGAGCAGGGCATAGAGGCCAATCCCTGATGTTGCCTCCTGGCTCTGGGATTCAGAGGATTAGAGCCTCTGAGTGTGGAGGTTCCCCTCAGTCGCCATAGCTAGTAGCCATTGACAGACTTACCCTCCACGAATCTATCTAAATCCCCTTTAAGGCTATTTATTCCTGTGGCCCTCACAACATCCCCTGGCAGCTAATTCCACATTTTAATCACTCCCTGTGTAAAGACGTCTTTCCTCTTGTCCTCCACAGCCCCTCCTCTACCTTTTGCCAGTGGCAAGACTGGCAAGATCCAGTCTCTAGTTCTCCTGGCTGCGGGCATGGCGGGAGGTTCTCACCAGCAAGGGGAAACTGAAATTGGTTGGGGGTTGGGGCGGCTGAGTGATTCGATGCCTTCCCCTCTCAGGGATACTTGAGGAAGATCTACACATAAGATGTTTGCAAAACCAGTTTGGTATAGTGGTTAAGTGCGCGGACTCTAATCTGGGAGAACCGGGTTTGATTCCCCACTCCTCCACTTGCACCTGCTGATGTGACCTTGGGTCAGTCACAAGCTCTGTCAGAGCTGTCCTTGGAAAAGAGCAGTTTGTGTCAGAGCTCTCTCAGCCCCACCCACCTCACAGGGTGTCTGTTGTGGGGAGGGGAAGGGAGAGGAGTTTGTAAGCCGCTCTGAGACTCCAAGTGAAGGGCGGGGTATAATTCCAGTCTCTTCTTCTTAAATGCAGCTGGGTTTAGGGTGGGCTGGACGAGGGTCTAAATGGGCAATACTTGGTGGCATCGACTGTTAACTGGTCCATTTGGGGAATGGGGGTGGATGGCAAGAGGTGGTATGACGGTGGGCATGGATACCCATCTCGTCTCTGCCCTGGCACCTTTTCATTTCATAACCACTGGGGTAAAGATTTGTGTGTGAGAGAGAAGGCAGCATGGTATAGCCCGATCTCATCGGGAAGAAGAAGGAGGAGGAGGCGGCAGCGGAGAAGGAGGAGGAGACTGGATCTATACCCTGCCCTTCACTCAGAGTCTCAGAGCGGCTTACAATCACTTTCTCTTCCTCTCCCCACAACAGACACTCTGTGAGGTAGGTGGGGCTGAGAGAGCTCTTGACAGAAACTGCTCTTTTTCAAGAACAGCTCTGACAGAACTATGACTTGCCCAAGGTCATCTAGCAGGTGCAAGTGGAGGAGTGGGGAATCAAACCCGGTTCTCCCAGATTAGAGTCCGCGCACTTAACCACTACACCAAACTGGCTCAGAAGAAGGAGGAGGAGGAGGTGGTGGGGGAGAAGGAGGAGATTGGATTTATACCCCGCCCTTCACTACCCGAAGGAGTCTCAGAGCGGCTTACAATCACTTTCTCTTCCTCTCCCCACAACAGACACTCTGTGAGGTAGGTGGGGCTGAGAGAGCTCTGAGAGAACTGCTCGTGAGAGAACAGCTCCAAGGGAAATTGTGATTTGACCCAAGGTCAGCCAGCTGGTTGTGTGTGGAGGAGTGGGGAATCAAACCTGACTTTCCAGATTAGAGTCCGCTGCTCTTAACCACTGCACCAAACTGGCTCTCAGGGTCAGTACTTGGACGGGAGACCACCAAGGAAGACTCTGCAGAGGAAGGTGACGGCCAACCCCCTCTGCTTCTCATTTGCCTTGCAAACACCTTGCTGGCGTCGCCACAAGTCGGTTGTGAGCCAGCGTTCCCTCTAAGCTGAGTTACTGTGAGCTAGCTCACAGTTCTTTAGCCTCCGACTCACAGATTTTTGTCCTAGCTCAGGAAGGGTGGCTCGAGAGCAAACTGATTTATGCAGTGGGCACATCGCTCGCTCACAACTTGAATGCCAGTAGCTCGCAGAGTAGAATTTTTGCTCACGAGACTCCACAGCTTAGAGGGAGCATTGGTTGCGACTCGATGGCGCTTATGTACTTATGTTAAGACCTGTGCGCAGCCGTAGGGGAAGATTGCTCATGCCATCCCTCTAAGAGGAAGGCGTCCAGATATGAGATCCAAAGAGAGCCTCCTTGTCCAAGAGGAGAGTATCTCTGAACACCAGGCACTGGGGTCGAGTCAGAAGAGAGCCCAGATGTTGGCACATGAGTTTCCCAGAGGCATCTCTGGCTGCGGCTGGCAAAAATCACTCTGCTTGAGCCACTTCAAGTTGAAATGTGGATACACAACCAGCAGGGGGCGAATTCAGGTTCCCGATGATAATTTACTCCGCTCCGCACACGTTCAAATAACCAGAAGAGGGAAGAAAGATTCAAGGGATGTTTAAGGACCCTGGCCCCCATTGTAGGCACAGATGACTTCGAAATCCTGCTCTTTCGAGCCACCCTCCCTGTTTTGATTTCTGCTTCTCCCATATGCAAACTTGCATGGTTATATGCAGTGTATCAGGTGCTATAGAAATATATCTATAGCTATAGAAATTTATATATGCTTTCAAGTGTTCACAGCACCTCCCTTATTAAGGACAACAGTCCTGTAAGGTAGACCGGTGTTGCTGTTGCTTGATACTGAATTTCTCCTGGAAAATGCACAACTTTTTCAAGGTGTATCAAGGCTGGGTTCTGTACATGATATGTATAAAGAATGTATGGTGTGTGTGTGTAAATGCTTGATAAAAGGCTTGTAGAAACCGGACAAACATGCGTGCACAACGTAGACAAATCCAGCACTGAAAAGTGGAGAAAGAAACAAAACGGGGAATGTTTGCTCATCTTTCCAAATGGTGAAGGACCCTGCTGAAGCTGCCATTGGCTGGGCTGCTGTGATGTCACAGAGATGCAGTCTATCTAGTACTTCTTAATCCTGCCCTTCCACTAAGGGGTTTAGGACCAGTTACATGGCTCTCCATTTTATCCTCCCAACAATCCTGTGAAGTAGGCGAGGTCAAGAGAGAGTGACTGGCCTGAGGTCACCCAGCAAGCTTCTGTGACGGAGTGGGGATTCGAACCTGGGTCTCCCCGATTCTAGTCTGACCCTCTGAACACTACACCACATCCTGTTGACGAAGAGAAAAATTGTAAAAAGGAATGAAAAGGGAACATTTGTTGGTGCCTAGTTCTTCAGCAGTCTGTATGGGGGGGTCATAACACTGGCCTACCTTACAGGACTGTTGTCCTTAATAAGGACACCACATAGAGCCAGTTTGGTGTAGTGGTTAAGTGTGCAGACTCTAATCTGGGAGAACCGGGTTTGATTCCCCACTCCTCCATTTGCACCTGCTGATGTGACCTTGGGTCAGTCACAAGCTCTGGCACAGCTGTTCCTGAAAGAGCAGTTTGTGTCAGAGCTCTCTCAGCCCCACCCACCTCACAGGGTGTCTGTTGTGGGGAGGGGAAGGGAAAGGAGTTTGTAAGCCGCTCTGAGACTCCAAGTGAAGGGCGGGGTATAAATACAATCTCATCTCATCATCATCATATGTGAGGTGCTGTGAAGGCATATAGAAATCCCTATACAGGTAAAGGTAAAGGTCTCCCTTGCTCGAAAGCCAGTCGAGTCCGACTCTAGGGTTGCGGTGCTCATCCCTGTTTCAAAGCCGAAGAGCCAGCGCTGTCTGAAGACTTTTCCGTGGTCATGTGGCCGGCATGACTAAACACCAAGGTGCACAGAACGCTGTTCCCTTCCCATCGAAGTGGTACCTATTTATCTACTTGCAATGTCTTGCTTTCGAACTGCTAGGTTGGCAGGAATAGGTTAATTTCTGTAGCCCCTGATACACTGCATATAACCATGGAAGTTTCATTTAACCACTATGCCTAATAGCTGTGCGTGAATCTGTGTGTAATCCCTCCCCCCATTATTTAAAAAAGCCAACTCTGTTAATGGGCATCATCATACCTTGTGGCAGAGAGTTCCGCAAGTTAGGTATCCGTTGTATGAACTCTCCCTCTGTCGGATGCAGCCCATTTC
>NW_015163146.1:273902-276652 GCF_001447785.1 Gekko japonicus
CATGTAAGAGCCACATAGAATAAATGTCAGGCGTCTGAGAGCCCCAAGACACGCACAAGTATCACACACACATTTTTATGGGGAAAATATGCAAATGTGCTTTTTTCATCAACGGTACGCGAGACTGCCAAAAATAAAAACAAACAAGAGCAGATATTAATAATGATATTTACTTGTCCAGTGATATTTGTTTGTTTGCTAATTATATTTATTTGTCTAAGAGAGAGAGAGAGGTGGAAAGAAAGCAACTTTAACTTTAAACGTGTTCTCCAGCCCCCCCCCAATTTCCCCATGCCAGCTGGCTTGGCTTGGAGCACGGAGGAGGAGGAGGAGGAGGAGAAGAAGAAGAAGAAGAAGAAGAAGAAGAAGAAGAAGAAGAAGAAGAAGAAGAAGAAGAAGAGAAGGAGGAGGTGGTGGAGGAGGAGGAGATTGGATGTATACCTCGCCTTTCAGTACCCAAAGGTGTCTCAGAGCGGCTTACAAACTCCTTTCCCTTCCCCTCCCCACAACAGACACCCTGGGAGGTCGGTGGGGCTGAGAGAGCTCGGACAGAAACTGCTCTTTTTCAAGGACAGCTCTGACAGAACTATGCCTTTGCCAAGCTCATCCAGAAGAAGAAGAAGAAGAAGAAAAGAAGAGAAGAGAAGAGAAGAGAAGAAGAAGTCTCAGAGCGGCTTACAAACTCCTCTCCCTTCCCCTCCCCACAACAGACACCCTGCGAGGTAGGTGGGGCTGAGAGAGCTCTGATAGAAACTGCTATTTTTCAAGGAAAGCTCTGACATAACTATGCTTTGCCCAAGGTCATCCAGAAGAAGAAGAAGAAGAAGAAGAAGAAGAAGAGATTGGATTTCTACCCCGCCCGTCACTACCCAAGGGAGTCTCAGAGCGGTTTCCAAACTCATTTCCCTTCCCCTCCCCAAAACAGACACCCTGTGGGGTAGGTGAGGCTGAGAGAACTCTGACAGAAACTGCTCTTTTTCAGGGACAGCTCTTATCAGAACTACGGCTTGCCCAAGGTCATCCAACCAGGTGCAAGTGGACGAGAGGGGAATCAAACCTGGTTCTCCCAGATTAGAGTCCGCGCACTTATCTACTACACCAAACTGGCTTTGAAAGAGCCAAATGCCTTCTCCAAGCTGGCTGGTGGGGGAGGGGGGCTCTGAGAATGCGTTTGTTGCTCCCTTTCTCTGCTCCCTCCCACCTCAAGCCTACCCAGGGAGGGGCACACTGGCTGGGGAAGGGAAGACCGATCAGGGAGACCTGCCTCCCCTTTGCTTCCTCGGCTGCCCTGCTGGGAGCCACGCAAGATGTGTGAAAGAGCCACGTGTAGATCCTGAGCCGCAGTTTGGCCACCCCTGAGCTAGATTGTTTCCTTTCCTTGACCATTTTTTTAAAAATTGAAAAAGAAATCCCCAGACAGTCATTTCTCGCCTGCCTTTCCCTGTCTTGGCTCTGCAACATTCTTTTCGAGTCGGCACAAAATATTCCAAGGGCGGCCGCCTCCTGGATCTGCACGACACGGCTCCATTTCTCTTTGTTTCCTTTCCTTGACCGTTTTTTTAAAAATTGAAAAAGAAATCCCCAGACAGTCATTTCTCGCCTGCCTTTCCCTGTCTTGGCTCTGCAACATTCTTTTCGAGTCGGCACAAAATATTCCAAGGGCGGCCGCCTCCTGGATCTGCACGACACGGCTCCATTTCTCTTTAGCTTCCATACTTCTCCATCAGAATCGGTAGGTACAGAGGCCAGAATGAGGGAGGGGGGAGCAGGGGTCCATCCGTGGCTCTTAGCCACAAGGTATAGATAGGGATGCTCTGTATTCTTGGTGCTTGGGGGAGGCAACAGTGGGAGGGCTTCTAGTGCCCTGGCCCCACTGCTGGACCTCCTGATGGCACCTGGTATTTCTGGCCACTGTGTGACAGAGGGTTGGACTGGAGGGGCCATTGGCCTGATCCAACATTGGCTTCTCTTATGTTCTTATGGATAAACATATGAAGCAGAGGTCCATCAGTGGCTATTAGGCACAAGGTATAGATAGGGATGCTCTGTATTCTTGGTGCTTGGGGGAGGCAACAGTGGGAGGGCTTCTAGTGCCCTGGCCCCACTGCTGGACCTCCTGATGGCACCTGGTATTTCTGGCCACTGTGTGACAGAGGGTTGGACTGGATGGGCCATGGGCCTCTCTTATGTTCTTGTGTTCTTAGGTGGCTTTCGTCGAGAACCAGATGATGGAGCTGTGGGACTGTTACCTTAGATCTGGCACATTGGGACTTCCATTCGGATGACCTCTGTAACCCAGGTTGGGTCAGGTGGTTCAGAGCGTATTAGCCACAGATCCACTTTGCTGTTCTAATCTAATTTGCTGTTCAGCCTCTATATGTATCGACTAGTAAGTTCCATCTCACTGCGTCTGAGGAAGTGTGGGTGCACACAAAAGCTCAGACCCTGGATAAAACTTTGTTGGTCTTAAAGATGCCACTGGATTCTGCTGCTTCAGACCAACACGGCTGCTCACATGTTTCCATTATCATCTTGCCCCTCTGTTTGGTGTAGTGATTAGGAGCACAGACTCTAATCTGGGAGAACCGGGTTTGATTCCCCACTCCTCCACATGCAGCCGCTGGGTGACCTTGGGCAAGCCATAGTTCTCTCAGAGCTGTCCTTGAAAGAGCAGTTCTCTCAGAGCTCTCTCAGCCCCGCGTACCTCACAGGGTGTCTATTGTGGGGAGGGGAAGGGAAAGGAGGTTGTA
>NW_015163146.1:277173-285169 GCF_001447785.1 Gekko japonicus
GGTGGCTGAATGAAGCCTGTCCCCGCCTCCAGACTGCCGGTATTCCTTGGAGGCCTCCCATCCAAGGACTTGCCAGAGTTGACCCTGCTTCGCTTCCAAGATCTGATGAGATCGGGCTTGCCTGGGCTATCCAGGTCAGGGTGGGGTTACACTTATTTTTGGGCTTCCCAGAGAGAGTCTAGTTGGCCACTGCTGGAGATAAAGGGCTGGACCAGAAGGGTCTGATCCAATTGGGTCCTTGTATCTCACCTGCCAGAATTACCTTTTGCACACAAGATTTAAAGGGGTAGACATCCTCCCCGCCATGCCCCGTTCATTTAGCCTTCCTGAAGTCTGGAGGATTCCAAGAGCATCTCCTTACATTATCTTGGTGATATTTACAACAACCCTGCAAGGTAGGTCTGGTCTCTGTATTGCTGCGGCTGAGAGAGAGAGGAGGGAATGCCTGCAAGTGCAGCCAAGGTCATTTAGTGAATCTGTGGCAGAGGCAAGATTGTTAACCAAGGATTTCCTGGTCCAGGAAGCAGCTTCGCTGTTATGGTCTCATAACCAGTGGATTTAGGAAACTGGGTATGTGGGGGAGTTCAGCTGTGGAGGGAACATCCACATCCAGTCAACCTCTGAATCCCAGTGCCAGGAGGCATCAGCAGAGGAAGGCCTCAGCCTCAATGCCCTGTTGCTGGACCTCCAGTGGAACTGGTTGGCCATGGTGTAAGACAGGATGCTGGACTGGATGGAACTATGGTCTGATCCAGACTTCAGCCTGTATCCCCAGCTGTTGGCCCTCCAGAGGAACTGGTTGGCCACTGTGTGAGACAGGATGCTGGAGTAGATGGACTGATACAGCAGGGCTCTTCTTATGTTCTTGTGAAGGCTCTGGCCTCTATGCTGTGTTGTTAGCCATCCAGAGGAACCAGTTAGCCACTATGTGAGACAGGATGTCGGATGAGATGGACCACTGGTCTGATCCAGCTGGGCTCTTCTTATGATCTTATCAGGGAAGGCCTCGGTCTCTCTGCCCTGTTGTTGGTCCTCCAGAGGAACTGTTTGGCCACTGTGTGAGGCAGGATGCTGGACTAGAAGGACCACTGGTCTGATCCAGCGGGGCTCTTCTTATGTCCTATGATCTTATGTTCTTAATTCACACTTGCTCCATTCAGAGTCCTGATGACACCAGCATCCATTGTGACCTGGGTCTCGACAGATGAGTCCCAGGATCCGTTGAGACGGGGTACCATTAGGTCCAACCCAGCAATGACAGCTTCTCAAACAAGATGGGCCATTGCAAATCTGCCCTCCAGTTGAACGTCCCCAGCATCTGATCCGCTACAGAATGCACCTGCGTCCTGAGAAATCTTTCTGAGAAATCACAGGAAATGCTGTGGACGGGCCTCACCAATTTTGCCTCCTGTGGCAACGAGGCTTACCGACCAGGGGTCTTTTTGTAGAAAAAGCCCAGCAGGAACTCGTTAGCATATTGGGCCACACCCCTGACAGCACAGCTTATTAGCACATTAGGCCGCACCCCCATGTTACCAGAAGTGTGCTCATCCAGCCACACCCACCTTTTGCTTCTTATTCTGTTTACCTTGTTTGTTGTCAAAACCCAGGGCTTTTGGTAGCAGGAACACCTTTGCATGTTAGGCCACACACCCCTAATGTAGCCAATCCTAATGAGTTCCTGCTGGGCGTGGCCAACTTGGGAGCCAGCCGGAACTCCGTTCCTGTGCGTTCCTGCCCAAAAATAGCCCTGTAAATACCGACTATTGGAGAGTTTGTTCTGTTGGTGATCGGGTGCCCGGCTTTGAATGAGTATAATAGGATTGAGTTACAATCTGGAGTCTTCGTCCTTGTCTGTGTACCATTTATGGACTTGCACTATTCATGGACCTGTACACTATATGATGTAATTTGGTTTTACTGATGCACGGGGTCCTTTGATATTCTTGTCATAGAAATTTACTCTTTTTGCATGACTTTTTGTGCACATGGGTCTGCGTTATTTGTACACTGCTTTCTTTCTTTCGGTATACTGTGATATTGCATCTGTTTATGGTATCCTTTCTGAGAAATCACAGGAAATGCTGTGGACGGGCCTCACCAATTTTGCCTCCTGTGGCAACGAGGCTTACCGACCAGGGGTCTTTTTGTAGAAAAAGCCCAGCAGGAACTCGTTAGCATATTGGGCCACACCCCTGACAGCACAGCTTATTAGCACATTAGGCCGCACCCCCATGTTACCAGAAGTGTGCTCATCCAGCCACACCCACCTTTTGCTTCTTATTCTGTTTACCTTGTTTGTTGTCAAAACCCAGGGCTTTTGGTAGCAGGAACACCTTTGCATGTTAGGCCACACACCCCTAATGTAGCCAATCCTAATGAGTTCCTGCTGGGCGTGGCCAACTTGGGAGCCAGCCGGAACTCCGTTCCTGTGCGTTCCTGCCCAAAAATAGCCCTGTAAATACCGACTATTGGAGAGTTTGTTCTGTTGGTGATCGGGTGCCCGGCTTTGAATGAGTATAATAGGATTGAGTTACAATCTGGAGTCTTCGTCCTTGTCTGTGTACCATTTATGGACTTGCACTATTCATGGACCTGTACACTATATGATGTAATTTGGTTTTACTGATGCACGGGGTCCTTTGATATTCTTGTCATAGAAATTTACTCTTTTTGCATGACTTTTTGTGCACATGGGTCTGCGTTATTTGTACACTGCTTTCTTTCTTTCGGTATACTGTGATATTGCATCTGTTTATGGTATCCTTTCTGAGAAATCACAGGAAATGCTGTGGACGGGCCTCACCAATTTTGCCTCCCGTGGCAATGAGTCCCGCAGGTTGGATGCCCAAATCCGTTTTTTTTTTAAAAGAACTCTGTGACGCTGTTCCCTACAGTGGGGGGACCGCCTCTTCGGGCGATTCGTGGTTTTGCTCCTTATCCATATGCTCGATCCTCGGACGGATTCCTTGCCTGATGCATGCGTACCTTGGCGCGCATTGATTTCCCCTGAGTAAATGAGTTTGAATGGATCACCCCAGCAGGGATTCTGTGGCCGCCCATTGGGCAAGGCAGAACACGTAGAGAGAGGCTGATGGGCTTGGAGGGTGGAAGGTAAGCAGGGAGAGGCCGTGTGTGGGGACAGAGTGCTGAACAGTGAAGATTGATGTGTGGGGTGTGAAATGAAGAAGAAGAAGAGGAGGAGATTGGATTTATACCGCGCTCTTCAGAGAGCGGCTGACAAACTCCTCTCCCTTCCCCTCCCCACAACAGACACCCTGTGAGGCCGGTGGGGCTGAGAGAGCTCTGAGAGATAACTGCTCTTTTTCAAGGACAGCTCTGACAGAACTACAGCTTGCCCAAGGTCATCCAGCAGCTGCAAGCAGAGGAGTGGGGGAATCAAACCCGGTTCTCCCAGATCAGAGTCCGCGCATTTAACCACTACCCCAAACTGGACAGCAGAGCGGGGACAACTGCAGAGAAAATGTAGGGTTCAGAAGACGGCACATGAATCAGGGATGTCCAGCGGGCGGGGGTGTTAACTAATTAATCGATGAAACAAACAACAGCCCCCAATTCCAGACAGGCCCATAACTACAGTGGGGCATTCTGGGGCCGCACCCCCTTAATTAAAAGCCCCACCCCACAAATAGCCCTGACAGAAACTTTATTTTGGGGGGGAAAGTTTGTTATACGTGCATGTGAGTGTATGAAGGTAAAGGTTTCCCTCGCTCGAAAGAAGCCAGGAGTGATTCTCTTTTGGGGTTCAGTTATGGATGACTCGTCTCTGAACTCTGCTGGGGTAGTTGGGGGTTGGCCAGGGTCCAGGCTACCTGAGGGACCGCCTTTCTCCATATGTTCCCCCAAGGGCACTTCGGTCGGGAGGGAGGCATCTCCTGGAAATTCCAGGCCCGAGAGAAGTTAAATTTGCTGTGACTAGGGCTAGGGCATTTTCGGTGGCGGCTCCTACCTGGTGGAAGGAGCTCCCGGAGGAGATCCGGGCCCTGCGGGACCTTTCTCAGTTCCGCAGGGCCTGTAAGACGGAGCTCTTCCGCCAGGCCTTTGGATAGGAGCCGCCGCCGTCACTATTCCATCTGTACCCCTATGCCCTAGCGAATCTAACACCTGATTGCCTGGCCCCCCAAGGGTGGAGCGTGGCACTGGACACGGTTCTGAGGTTGAGATCGTCAGTAGCTAGGCGAGGTTAAGATCTTCCCATCTTGCTGAAATTTGCTGTAAATTGTTATATCTGACTGTAATTTATTGTTTTAAACTAAATTATATGTTATTGTTTTAAATGTTTTAAACTATATGTTATTGTTTTAACCTGGCACTTTGTGCCCCTGTTAGCCGCCCTGAGCCTTCGGGATAGGGCGGGATATAAATGCAAATATAAATAAATAAATAAATAAATAAATCTTCACGTGACTGATGCTCAGCCCCATAATCTGTTCCTCGTACCATCCCCGAAGCCAGGATTTTGTGGCCTGTGGGGCAAAAATTTTTTCTGGTGGGGTGGCCATTATTTTCCATAATGAAGTGGGGAGAAGCATGCCCTCCTCTCCCTCCCTCCCTGCAAGATTTAAAGGGCCCTTTAGCTGATTGGCGGGGAGCGCGTGGCCAGCCGATCAGCCAGAGGTCCCGTTAAATCTTGCAGGAGGGGAGGGAGAGGGGCACATGTCACCCTCCACACTTCTTCCCAAAAGCATTTAGAGGATCCTTTTAAATGCTTTTGAGAAGAAGAGTGGGACCTTTAAGGAAGGGGACTGGCCCTTTAAGGAAGGGGGCCGAGCCCCCAAGAGCCCCACCATAGCTACAGGCCAGCCTAGTACCCATATCTATTTATGTATGTATTTATTTAACTAATTTGTACTCCCGCCTTCCTCCCCAATGGGGACCCACGGGAGCTCACAGCATTCTCTTCTCCCCCCATTTTGTACTCCCAACAACCCTGTGAGGTAGGCTAGGCTGAGAGAGAGTGTGACTGGCCCAAGGTCACCCAGCGAGCTTCCATGGCACGAGTGGGGATTTGAATCCGTGTCTCCCAGATACTACTCCCACACTCTTAACTGTGACACCATGCTGGCTCTCACACCACGCTTATTAAATGATAAGCAGTACCGCTTAGTGGTTAAATCATCATATTGTGGGAGGAAATGCCGGTTTAATTCCCCACTCAGCCATGAAACTCACTAGGTGATCTGGGACCAGAAGAGAAGAGAAGAGATTGGATTTATACCCAGCCCTCCACTCGGAGTCTCAGAGCGGCTTACAAACTCCATTCCCTCCCCCTCCCCGCAACAGACGCCCTGTGAGGGAGGTGGGGCTGAGAGAGCTCTTGACAGAAACTGCTCTTTTTCAAGAACAGCTCTTATCAGAACTACGGCTTGCCCAAGGTCATCCAGCAGGTGCAAGTGGAGGAGTGGGGAATCAAACCTGTTTCTCCCAGATTAGAGTTCACGCACCTAACCACTACACCAAACTGGAGAAGAGGGGTATTTTAAAAAATTGTACGTACTGGGAAAGAGGAGTTAGAGAGAGAATAAAACTCACATTGGTGGCATCTGTCATTGAAACAAAATTATTTTAATCTGCACAGCCAATTAGATTTCCAATGGCCAATGAGACACCCTTCCGGGCAAGCGCCCCACCTGACCACACCCACTTCCCAGGAAAGGTGTTGGAAGGTGCCAGAGACAGTTTGGTGTAGTGGCTCAGAATGCGGATTCTAATCTGAGAGAACTGGGTTTGATTCCCCACGCCTCCACATGCAGCTGATGGTGTGACCCTGGGTCAGTCACAAGTTGTCTCAGAGCTGTTCTCTCAAGGACAGTTCTGGAAAAAGCTCTCTCAGCCCCACCTACCTCACAGGGTGTCTGTTGTGGGGAGGGGAAGGGAAAGGAGATTTAAGCTGCTCTGAGACTCCAAGTGAAGGGCGGGATATAAATCCAATCCAATCCCCTCCTCCTCCTCCTCCTCCTCTTCTTCGCCCACGGGCACCATGTTGAGGACTCCTGTTCTTAAGGCTTTGCTTGGTGAGCTTGCTTGGGGCATAAGTTGGCCTGCACATGGCTTTGCTTCCCATCTGCTCAACCTGTACATCTGCAAAGGGATGGGTTAAGCCTTCGGGCCTTGGGTGGATGGAGACTTCTAGACTTCCCCGAATCCAGACAAGATTGGAGACCCTAAAACAGCTAGGGGAAAAAAAGCTCTTTGTTGGACTCTACCGAGCGCTTTGGAGCCCACAATGGACCGTCCCTTTAAGAGAGAAATTTTCGGCACTGGCCCTGCTGAGTTATTGATTGGCGCTATGGTAACGTATATTAGATTATGTATAGCTGGAAATGTGTGGTGGGGTGGGAAGGCTGTTTGGGAAAGCAGCCAGGTTCTTGGAAACGGCTTCCCTGAAGAGGGTCTTGGGGTTGGAATGAGTCTGAGTGCGGACTCTTGTGGAGACCAAGGCCTCTTGAGGAAGCTGGCGAAGGGGGCAGGAAGGAGACAACGAGGGAAAACAGACTGAAGGAAGGAGAGGGGGAAAGGAAGAGGAGAGAAAGGAAGAAAAGAGGATGGATGGAAGGAAGGAAGGAAGGAAGGAAGGAAGGAAGGAAGGAAGGAAGGAAGGAAGGAAGGAAGGAAGGAAGGAGGCAGGGACGGAGGGAAGGAGGGAGGGAAGATCCTTTTCTACTTCAAGGTACAAACTCCCTTTGCAGCCTCCCCTTCTTTTATGATACCCTCATACAAAGTACAGATCAGAAGCACTGGGAGAAGGAAGGAGGGAAGGAAGGAAAGAAGGAAGGAAGGAAGGAAAGAAGGAAGGAAGGAAGGAAAGAAGGAAGGAAGGAAGGAAAGAAGGAAGGAAGGAAGGAAAGAAGGAAGGAAGGAAGGAAAGAAGGAAGGAAGGAAGGAAAGAAGGAAGGAAGGAAGGAAAGAAGGAAGGAAGGAAGGAAAGAAGGAAGGAAGGAAGGAAAGAAGGAAGGAAGGAAGGAAGGAAGGAAGGAAGGAGACAGGCAGGAAGGGAGGGAGGGAGGGAGGGAAAAAGCCAGTGGGGCTTCTACCACTACTGCCAGTGGGGCTAGTGACAGGGCACACTGGTTTGAGGGGAGAAAAGAAAAAAAGAGAGAGAATGAAACAGAATTTTAAAAGGGCAGAGAGTCGAAATGAAAGGAAAACAGGAAGAAGCAAAGAAAGAATAAAGGGTGCGAGGTGGGGAGATAGCTCAGCTGCTTGGTTTCTCGAGGGGCCCTGGTAGGTTTGGGAAGGCAGTTTCAACGGAACAAACGAACGAGTCTTGCGTAGGGTTGCCGCTTCTGGCTAGGGAAGTTCCTGGAGATTTGGGGGTGGAGCCTGGGGAAAGCAGAGTGTGGGGAGGGGAAAGACCTCAAGTGGGGTGTAATGCCATTAGAGCAGCCATTTTCGCAGGGGAAGTGGCTGCCGTCACCCGACAATCAGTTGTAATTCCCGGAGATCTCCCGGCCCCACCTGGAGGTTGGCAACCCTATGAAATTGGGGGGGGGACCCTAGGCTTGCCTGGCCTGCAGGTCCCAATGATGCCTTACTTGCTGCCTCCCTCTTCCCCAAGCACCAAGCCTCTTATTCCCCTTCAGGGTTGCCAGGCTCCAGGTGGCACCTGGAGATTTCCTGCTGTCACAACTGATCTCCAGTCAACCAAGATCAGCTCCCCTGGAGGAAATGGCTGCTTTGGAGGCTGGACTCTTACAGCATTATGCCCTGCTGAGGCCCCTCCCCTCCCCAAACCCCACCCTCCCCAGGCCCCACCCCTGAAATCTCCAGGAATTTCCCACCCAAAGCTGGCAACCCCATTCCCCTTCCGATTGGAGGTAATGGAGAAAGGGCATTTGGGAGTCTGGTAAGGGAGAATTGGGGGGGGGGTTTGGTCAGACAACTAGGGTTGCCATCTCTGGTTTGGGAAACACCTGGAGATTTTTGTGGTGGGTTGGTTTTTTGGGGGGGAGGGGGGGGACATCAGCGGGGGGCA
>NW_015163146.1:285848-292578 GCF_001447785.1 Gekko japonicus
CCCCCCCCCCCCCAATAGCTAGCAATCCAAAACAGTCCAATGGAGCCTGAGCGGTGGGTGTTGCCTTCTGACACACTTCCGGTGATGTCAGGAGGTGTCGCACATGCAAATAAGTTATGCTAATCAGTTATGCTAATGAGCTCCTGCACCTCTTTTTCTACGAAATGACCCCTGCAGACAGCCAAAGCGTGCTTCCTTTTTGCCCCCCTACGGATGCATGTGAATGAATAGGGAAAGGAAAGCGCTTTGTGTCGTGAAGTGGAATTCTTGGCCGGCTGAGTTGGAAGAGAGGGCGGCGAGGACTAGCGACCTGAGCTGCCCAGATTTCCTTCTGGCCCTGAACACCATTTGGAGGACAGGCACTTTTGCACACACTCAATAACGCCCTTCCAATCCACTTTCAATGCACTTTGCAACTGGATTTTGCTGTGTGAAATGGAAAAACCGCTCACAAATGGTTGCTGAAGTGGATCGAAACTGCAATAGATTCCTGTTGCTCCTGTTTTCAAAGAAGAAAAGAAAAGGGAGTTTGAATGCAGAACTGAAGAGGAGGGAGAGGGCATTTGACAATGAGAATCATGATGTGTTACACACACACACACGAGAAAGCTGTTCTAGTGGGTGCTGCAGCACATACACTTCTTTTTTTTTAAAAAAAAAACAATTTTTTTAGGATATATTAATAGGTCAAACATATAACACATTACTGACTATCATACATCCTTTTCTCCTATTTCCCCACCCCTTCTGACTTCCCACAGTGCTCCAACCTCCAGCCCATATCTTATATTCACCTCCTTTCCTCCTTGCTCGTTAATCAAATTCTACAGGTAACAATATCAATATATCTAGTTCTAATACATTTACATTTCTTCTAAAGTCAATCTCTTTTTAATAATTCTCAAAGCAAATCAAGTTGTTCTTTACATCCCAGTACTTCTCTAAATATTCTTTAAAATCTTTCCAGTCTGCAAAAAATTCTTCTGCTTCCAGGTTTTTAAGCTTTCTTGTCATTTTGTCCATTTCAACCATAAAAAGTAGTTTTTTTATCCACTCCCCGATTTCAGGAGTTCTTTCCTGTTTCCAGCACTGAGCATATGTCATTCTAGCAGTCGTGATCATATACCACATCAAAGTCTGTTTTGCAATATTGACTTCTTCCATTTTAAGTCCCAAAAGTAATATTTCAGGTTCTTTCTTAAATTTACATTTCACAATTTTCTCCATTTCCGTATGGACCTCAGTCCAAAAGTTTTGCAAGTATCGCGGGTCCGCCCCTTGTCTTTTATCTATTGTTCTTATATATTTACATTTCTTCTAAAGTCAATCTCTTTTCAGTAATTATCAAAGCAAAGTAAGTTTTTCTTTACATCCCAGTACTTCTCTAAATATTCTTGCACATACACTTCTTGATCTGTGCGTTATGGGAGTTTCATCCCCTAAACCTCTCCTTGCTTGGAAATAAAACCCCAGAGCAACCATGCAAATGGCCATTGTTTTAGTCAAGACCGATCTTGTCAGATCTCAGAAGTTAAGCAGGGTCGACTCTGGCAAGTACTTGGATGGGAGACCTCCTTGGGATACCAGGAGTCGGGAGGCGGGGGCAGGCTTTCTTCAGCCACCTCTCTGAATATCCTCCAGGCTCCCAGTAGGGGTCAGTCGCCAGAGGCCGCCATGATGTCCAGGTGCACACACTCTCACATGGACATGCACACGCATGAAAAATACAGAAAAAGAGAGACAGGAGTGATCAAATGAAGGGACAGAAAAAAACCCAGCCGTTTGGTGGATTTCTGCCACTCCCTCCCTCAGAAATCGCCGATGCAAATAAAACTGGAACCAGATCAGAAACTGGAGCAAGAAGCGGAACTTCCTCATCAAGCAAGTGCCAATCCAGAGGCTTCATACTGCCAGCCAATCACAGGGGCGGGTCTTGCACCCAGCAGGTCCCTGGTCTGCCTGAAGAGGGCGATGAAGAGGAAGCGCGCCGCCACTTCTGGTGGCTTCTCCGGCTTTGCCTTGCTATTGGATTGTGGGGTTCAATATCCTGATTTCTGGGCCCCGCGATCGTCTGGATACGGCAGGAGAGCTGAAAAGGGCAGCTTCTCAGCTTCTCGGAAGCCGGCCACATACATTAAACGCTCTTGGCAAGCGGCTTTCAAAGGAGCACTTTCCTTCCTATTACGCCTCTTACCAACCCGGCTTCAAGATTTCTGCAGGAAAAAGCAAAGCTTTGACCTTGAATACAATGGGGGGGGGGGTTTACATCTGCCTCAATGTACCCTCTCTCCCTCTCATCTGCTCTCTGAGCGAAAGCCAGATCAATACTCGGGAGAGCAGTGGAAAGTGGTGCTCGCATGGATACATGGCATGAAAAGCCTGTGTGCATGTGTGCACTGCAGAGTGTTAAGGACGGAGAAAGCGACAAGGTCTGTGGGCCAGGCTTCCTCGGGGGACAGAGGTGGCCCAGGGCACAAAGGGCGAAAGGAACGTTTTCATGTGCAGTTGTGCACATGATGTTTTCGCGAGCAATGTTTTCATGTGCAATTGAATGTCGGGGATTGGTTGCGAGACAAAGGCTTTCGCGCCCACCCGCCCGCCCACAAAATTCTACCGAGGCCAGATATTTGGAAGCAATTATCAGCAATTGGTCTGTTGCTAAACGCACCTCTTCCCCCCTCCTTTTAATGTAACATAAAAATGTATTGATCTTCTCAGAGAGCATGTTGTGTTGCGCAGAGCGGGGGGGGGGAGTCGTGCAGCCATGACAACGGGTGCGAATTTGAGGTGGCAACGATTGTCCTGCAATGGGGGAGAGGAACCCCAACTATCACCCTGCACCCCCAACTGGATCATTTTGGTTTTTCCCCCCCAAATAAGGAAATGTTGCAAAAAAGCTCAAAATCTGGTTTAGATATATTCCAGTATGGAAAATAAAAATGAACCATCTCGTTTTTGGAGTGTGTGTGTGTGTGGGGGGGAGTGTTCCAATTATTTTGGAAGCTTCTTCTTGGGACTGAATGGCACACTAGGGGATTTCGATGGCTCAGCCGATACCGCAATTTGATCGATGGTAACAACTCGGCCGCAAAAAAGGAAACAGAGCCCCAGCGTTCAGAGGCAGTCTAGCTCTGAGTCTCAGGGTCTAAAGCCAATCAGAGCAACTGCTTTTTGCTGTCTCTGTGAGCTTTCTGACTGGCCAATATCCCAGTTGGGACCTGGAGATCTCCTGGAGTTACAACTGATCTTCAGACGACAGAGGTCATAAGAAGATAGGAGCATCAGAAGAGCCCAGCTGGATCAGAATAGTGGTCCCTCTAGTCCAGCATCCTGTCTCACACAATGGCCACCCAGTTCCTCTGGAGGGCCAACAACAGGGCACAGAGGCCGAGGCCTTCCCTGATAAGAACATAAGAAGAGCCCTGCTGGATCAGACCGATGGGCCATCTAGTCCAGCATCCTGTCTCACGTAGTGGCCAATCAGTTCCTCTGGAGGGCCAGCAACAGAGCATAGAGGCCGAGGCCTTCCCCTGAGGTTGCCTCCTGTTTCTGGGATTCAGAGGATTGTTGCCTCTGAATGTGGAGGTTCCCCTCAGTCACCATGGCGAGTAGCCACTGATAGACCCATCTATCTAATCCCCGTTTAAAGCCGTCTATGCCTTTGGCAGTCATGACATCCGCTGGCGCAGAATCCCCCTTTTTGATCACTCTCTGTGTAGAGAAGTCTTTCCCTTTGTCAATCCAGTTCCCCTGAAGAAAATGACAGCTTCATAGGGTGGACTATGGCATCATATCCTTGCCGAACACCCTCCTCGAGCTTTGCCCCCAAATCTCCAGGAATTTCTTAACCTGCTGTTGGCAACCCTACCCTACTGCTGCCTGAAACAGAAAGTTTGCCCTCCAGGCCCATCGGACCAATCCAGTTGGGCTCCTTCTAGGAACGACAACCATCTTTTTGGAATCCTAATAGCGATAGGCAGGGCTCTTTTTGTAGAAAAAGCCCAGCAGGAACTCATTAGCATAACAGGCCACACCCAACAGGAAGAACTCATTAGCATATTAGGCCACACCCTGACAGCACCGCCCATTAGGCCACACCACCATCTTACCAGAAGTGTGGTCATCCAGACACACCCACCTTTCCCTTCTTATTCTGTTTACCTTGTTTGTTGTCAAAACCCAGGGCTTTTTAAACTCCTTTGCATGTTAGGCCACACACCCCTAATGTAGCCAATCCTAATGAGTTTCTGCTGTTGGGTGTGGCCTATTATGCTAATGAGTTCCTGCTGGGCGTGGCCAACTCGGGAGCCAGCCGGAACTCCGTTCCTGTGCGTTCCTGCCCAAAAATAGCCCTGGCGATAGGTGTCATAGAAGCATGGAACACCATATTTTGTATGCCGAAGATGTTTGCAGATGGGACATCCCCAGGCTGGATATATTTTAACTTAAAAAAGAAAGAAATGGGCAGAAGGCTTAAAGGAAAGAACGAGAAGGCACTGAAGCCTTTTTAAGACCAAGGAGCACTTTGTTAGATACTCAGTGGAATCCTGAACAGAGGTCTACTCTTCTGAAGTCAATGGATTTAGAAAGGTATAACTCTGCTTAAAGGTAAAGGTTTTCCCTTGCTCGAAAGCCAGTCGAATGACTCTAGGGGGCGGTGCTCATCTCCGTTTCAAAGCCGAAGAGCCAGCGCTGTCCGAAGACATTTCCGTGGTCATGTGGCCGGCATGACTAAATGCTGAGGCGCACGGAACGTTGTTCCCACCGAAGTGGTAGTTATTTATCTATTCGCAATTTCTTGCTTTCGAACTGCCAGGTTGGCAGGAGCTGGGGTTAGAGATGGGAGCTCACTCCGTCATGCCGGCACTTGGGTCTCGAACTGCCAAACTACAGACCTTCCGATCTGCAGCTCGGCGTCTTAACCCCTGAGCCACCGCGGCACCCGTAACTCTGCTTTGGATCGTGCTATCTGCCTTCCAATAGCCTCTCCACGTGAAGACCCACTTGCTCTCCTAGGTCTTCGGAACAGTGTTCCCTCTAAGCTGAGTTAGTGTGAGCCAGCTCACAGATTTTTGCCTTAGCTCAGGAAGGATGGCTCCAGAGCAAACGTATTTATGCAGTAGCCAAATCGCTTGCTCACAACTTTAATGCTAGTAGCTCACAAAGTAGAACTTTTGCTCACAAGACTCCACCGCTTGGAGCATTGCTTCTGAATCATTTCTCTTGGCTGTACTTTCTACCCAGCAGATGCGAACTTCCCTGCCAGCGGTCATATCGTAGAAAAAGAGGTGCAGGAGCTCATTAGCATAACTCATTAGGATAACTCATTTGCATATGCCACACCCCCTGACATCACCGGAAGTGTGTCAGAAGGCAACACCCACCGCTCAGGCTCCACTGGACTGTTTTGGATTGCTAGCTATTGGGGAGTGGGGGGGACATGCAGATTGTCCTCGCAGAGGAGGGAGAGCTTGTACCTGAATAAAACTTGGTCTTAAAGGTGCCGCTGGACTGTTTTGGACCGTGGGGCCGGGGGGAGCTCTGCAACTTACCTGGCTGCTTCTTGCTCTGACTGAGGGCTGCTGGGAGCAGAGGGTGGGGCTTGTTGCATGTGCCCGCCCCCTGGGCTCTTTACTGCTGGAGCTCTGCTCCTGTGCACTCCTGCAGGAAATGAGCCCTGCCTGGCACAATATAGGTCCTTCTCAGGATTGGGACCGCTTCTCTGGAACAGCTTGCCCAAGACGGTTGGGAAAGCCCACATCTCCAGGAAACGATGCTTTCGGGGTGAGGGATGGAGAGCCGCTGGGTCAGGTCGCTTCCTGTTTGATGTTGTCTCCCGATATGCTCATTTTTAAAATGCCTTTAAGGTGGACAGATCACCTTTAAGGTGGACAGATCAGTCACTTTTAAGGTTTTATTTTATTTTTTATTTATTTAAACATCAATTTTATTTATTTAAACATCGATTGCTCACCATCTTGAACCCAGGAGAGGTGGGTATCATTCTTTTAACGACATAGATATGTGCCGAAGGAGAGGACTCCTCATGAGAAAGAGGCAGCGAGTAAAGATCTAAGTCGGGGTAAAAGCAGACGGTGAGACACTCCCCCTTCCAGTTTCCTGAGCACGTGTGCCAGAGTTCTGTCTCAGATATCAGGGATGGCTTTGGGTTCCGTGCACGGAGCCAGTGGTTGGATTCCATAGCCTAGAAGGTCCCTTCCAGCTTGATATAAGTATGGATAATAAAGAGGGGAAATGACAGAAAACAGGAAAGAGGAAGGGAGACGAAAACAACAGGAAGGAAGGAAGATTTAGGTGGGGAGCCGTGCTGGTCTGAAGCAAGAGAAGGAAACTGGAGTCCATCGGCACCTTTAAGACCAACCAAGTTTAATTCTGGGTAGAGGCTCTGGTGTGCACTCACACTTCTTCAGAGACATTGAAACAGACTTCCTCAGGCCTTACATATAGGTGGGGGGGGGGGCTTAGTTGCCAGGAAGGGCTAGTTAGAGTCAGGATGCAGAGATAACCGAGTGATAATTATAGCTAAGATTGGATTAAAGTGGTTGGTAAGACCTGTGAATAGCAGCAAATTAGCATACAAATAAAATAAGGAAGGAAGGAAGGAGACAGGCACTGTCAAAAGGAAGGAAGGGAGGAAGGGAGGGAGGAGAGGAGAGAGACAGGCACTGGGGGAAGGAAGGAAGGAAGGAAGGAAGGAAGGAAGGAAGGA
>NW_015163146.1:293094-300040 GCF_001447785.1 Gekko japonicus
GGAAGGTGACAGGCACTGTCGGAAGGAAGAGAGAGAGGGAGGGAGGAGAGAGACAGGCACTGTCGGAAGGACGAGAGAGAGGGAGGGAGGGAGGGCGGGAGGAGAGAGACAGGCACTGGGGGAAGGAAGGAAGGAAGGAAGGAAGGAAGGAAGGAAGGAAGGAAGGAAGGAAGGAAGGAAGGAAAAAAGCACTGGGAGAAGGCAGGATAATGCCAGAATAGGAAAGACAAAGGAACAAAGACAGAAATCACAGGAGAGGAAGGAAGCATGATGGAGGAATTAAGAAAAAAAGACAGAACAGGAAAGAGAAAGATTTGCCAGTGATGGAGGTGAGATCGCAGAAGGAAGGAAAGAAAGAAGCCATTTTCTATCCCCCCCCATCTATTTCTTTTCAAGAAGTCACCTTGCTGCTTCTGCACCGATATGAGGTCCCCAGTGCATAGCGCCCCCCTCCAAAAAAAGGCCTACAGCTGCACATTGGAGGACACCGACTCTTCCCCTGGAAGCTAGTATTTAAAAGCCACCCTCTTCTGGAGAGACCCTTTGGCTGCCCGGGGGAAGAGGAGGAGGGTGGGCAGAGAACAAGATGGAAGGTGTGGAAATGATGAAGAAATCAGTAGGATGAGGAAGTGTATGATGAATGCGAGGGGGAGAGGGAGGCTCTCTCCGGCTGGCGCGTCTCCCCGTACGAGGCTGGAAACGATCTTCTATCAAGCGCGGCCGATCGATTCACCCTGGGTGCTGGGACTCCTTCAGATCTATTTAAAGGGTCTGTCTGACCGGCTCTGGAAAGGGAGCTGTTGCTAATAACACTTCTCTGCTGTGCGCCTCCCAGCTCATGTGCCGTTCGCCACTTTCGGCAACGCGTGGTGGTCAGGGATTGATCCAGAGAGGTGCTTATTCCTCAAGAAGAGCCCTGCTCGATCTGACCGGAGGCCTCACCAGTCGTTCCTCCTGTGGCTCAGTGGGCCAACCGGATGCATCAAGCTGTTCCTTGTTGTTTTTGCAGCTGGCTTGCAGAGGTAGACTGCTTCTGAACATGGAGTTTCTATGGGGCTTCTTTTCTAAGGATGTAAAGGTGGCTTTGCTGGATCAGGCCAAAGGTTGCTGTAGTCCCACGTTCTGCTGTGGGGTTAGCCGGTGTGGCTGTTTCGATCCCGTCCTTTTGTTTCTCATAACAAATGAATACAATAAATAATTATCTGTTCTGGGGTGGAACAGATAACTATTTATCGTATGGCAGAGTTACAGACAGGAAGCACATAAGAATATAAAATAAGTAACCAAGGTGATACAACGGGTATGCAGACCGATCGGTTAATCTCCCTAAATACGAATATCTGTGTTTTCAATTCACTCATTCGCAGCTGGGGCAAGTTCAAAGAGCTCCGTCACATCTCCCTGGAAAGCATGATGCTCATATTCCTGTGAGAGATGGGGAATTTTTGGAGGACTGCACCACAATCGCATTCGGGTCCTGGTATTTTGCCACATTTAAACAACAGGTCTGCACAACTGCCTGTTCGTATTCTGTTAGCCGTCTTCCATCCTTTACGTGGCAAGTCAAGTCCTGCGGGCCTCTCGTTGGTGTTTGTCAGGTTATGGATATCGTGCGGAGCTGATTTCATCCATGTTTGCAACCATTCATTCCCCAGATCGAAATTTTGTGCTTGCAGGATTTGTGCAGATCTTATTGCCGGGTGTCAGGACTTTAGTCTGGATAGGCCCATGTCAGCCAAGTGTTCCTGGATGGGCAACTCTCTGTTTTCAATGCTCTTTCTGTATTCACGAAGAAGAGTGTCTCGTCTTTGGAGATGCGGGGGAGCGATGTGGCACAACGCAGGTAGTCAATGGGTTGGAGTGGGTTTAATACATCCGCTGACAGTTCTCATTGTTGTGTTGAGTTGGACCTCAAGTTTGTGGACATGGGGGCTGTTGAGCCACAGTGAAGCACCACATTCAGTTTAGTGTAGTGGTTATGTGCACAGACTCTAATCTGGGAGAACTGGGTTTGATTCCCCACTCCTCCACTCGCAGCTGCTGGATGACCTTGGGCAAGCCATAGTCCTGGCTCAGCTGTCCTTGAAAAAGAGCAGTTTCTGTCAGAGCTCTCTCAGCCCCACCGACCTCACAGGGTGTCTGTTGTGGGGAGGGGAAGGGAAAGGAGATTGTAAGCCGCTCTGAGACTCCTTCGGGTAGTGAAGGGCGGGGTATAAATCCAATCTCTTCTTCTCCTTTTACCTCACAGGGTGTCTGTTGTGGGGAGGGGAAGGGAAAGGAGTTTGTCAGCCGCTCTGAGACTCCTTTGGGTAGTGAAGGGTGGGGTATAAATCCAATCTCTTCTTCCCCACCTACCTCACAGGGTGTCTGTTGTGGGGAGGGGAAGGGAAAAGAGTTTGTAAGCTGCTCTGAGACTCCTTTGGGTAGTGTAGGGGGGGGTATAAATCCGATCTCCTCCTCCTCTTCTCCCAGATAACCACAGGATCAATTTCCTCTTCTCCCTCATGCAAACTAAACCAGGGATTCCTGATTTCCACTCCACTTCCTGTGTCTTCATTTCCCCATAAAACATATATTTTCCCCTCCAAGAAGAATCCTGCGTCTATCAGCCCTGTATGCGTTTGTGACACATAAATGACATAAGCTGCATGTGTGATCTGCTGTGCTGGACAAAACTGAGCGAAGACCTAAGCCACCAGGGGCTGGGCTGCGGCTCAGAGGGAAAGCATCTACTCGGCATGCAGAAGGTCCCAGGTTCAATCCCCGGCATCTCCAGGTAAAAAGAACCAGGCAGTAGGCGACGTGAAAGACCTCTGCCGGAGACCCCGGAGAGCTGCTGCCAGTCTGAGTAGACAATATATCTTGATGGACCGGTGACCTGATTCGGCATAAGGCAGCTTCCTGTGTATTTGTAGTGTATTCAAAGCTGCCTTGAATGCATGACATGTTGTGAAACATCTAACTGAACTGTAATGTTAAGCTTCGTCCCGGGCTAGGATCCAAATCCATCCAATAGTATTGGTAGCCCAGGAAGTAACAAGCCAATCACTTCAAGCAAGCTCCTGAGCGGGAACTAATGTGATTGGACCTTATCTCGGCAACCTCATAGGTTGGTATTTGTACAGTGGGTGTGTCTACATTAGCCGGGAATGTTTAAAAGCAGGACTACTGCAATGGAAAAGCGGAACCGTTCTGTTCTGGCTATCTGATGTCGATCCGTGTTGGAGTTGTGTTCGAGTTGAAGAATAAAGCTGTGTTCTTGCCGAATCCCTCTCCGACTACTTTGTTAAGCGAGCGACTTAACAGTATTCACATGTTTGAGTTCACACACATGGGCCGATGAAGAGGGCACCAAAAAGCTAGGATCCCAAACAGCCACCGAAAATACCAAAACAGATGTGTTATGCGATGCGAGCGGCACATTATCCGAACGGCATTCTACACCAGATTTAGTGGAAGGAGATGACTTTTCTTTCTTTCTGAATTTGATGCCAGGAAGCCCCACTTGTTTCTAAAAGGCATGAGAGTGGCGAGGGAGGGGGAACCTTCTTTTCAAGCCCACCAGGACTGCCTCGCGGGCACTTGTCACAACGCTTCCTCGGCTCCTGCTCACCGATTATGGGATGTTTTTCCAGCTCAGATCCAGTAGTCCTCAGCCTTTTTGATCCTGCAGGCACACTCGGAATTCCAACACAGCAAGAAGAAGAAGAAGAAGACGAAGAAGACGAGGAGGAGGAGGAGGAGGAGATTGGATTTATTCCCTGCCTTTCACTACCCAAAGGAGTCTCAGAGGGGCTTACAATCTCCTTTCCCTTCCCCTCCCCACAACAGACACCCTGCGAGGTAGGTGGGGCTGAGAGAGCTCTCCCGAGGACTTCCCTTGAGAGAACAGCTCTGAAAGAACTTGTGACTGACCCAAGGTCATGCCAGCAGCTTTATATGGAGGAGTGGGGAATCAAACCCGGTTCTCCCAGATTAGAGTCTGCACTCCTAACCACTGCACCAAACTGGCACAGTGGGAAGGGGGACTTCAGCAACCATACCCCATTTGGAGCACAGAGCACATCTGGCTGGAACTGTGTGCACGTACTGGGCAGGGTGGGGTGGCAGCTGTCGTTCTTCATGCATTGCTAGCTCCACATTTTAAAAGTCCCATTTTGAGAAAGGGACAGGGGTCATTTCCTGCAGGAGCGCACAGGAGCGGCACTCCGGCAGTAAAGAGCCCAGGGGGCGGGCACATGCAACAAGCCCCACCCCCTGCTCCCAGCAGCTCTCAGTCAGAGCAAGAAGCAGCCAGGTAAGCTGCAGAGCCCCCCGGCCCAAAACAGTCCAGTGGCACCTTTAAGACGAAGTTTTATTCAGGTACAAGCTCTCCCTCCTCTGCGAGGACAGATCTGCACGTGTCCCCCCCCCCAATAGCTAGCAATCCAAAACAGTCCAGTGGAGCCAGTGATGTCAGGGGGTGTGGCACATGCAAATGAGTTATGCTAATGAGTTATACTAATGAGCTCCTGCACCTCTTTTTCTACGAAATGACCCCTGAGTACAACTGACTGAAACAATCCCTTCTCTCACTGCACGCTTATTTTCTGGTTCTTTCGCTCCGTCTTTGGTTTGGCCTTCTTCTCCTTTGTTTCGCATCGGCCTCTGCTTGGCTATGAAGCTTCCAGGTTGACTTTGGGCCAGTTGCTTTCTTTCAGCAACCTTATCTACCTCACAGGGTTGTGGTGATGATCAGACGGTGCATAGAAGAGCCACATATGCTGCCCTGAGGAGGGGGAGGAGGAAGAAGAGGAAGAAGAGGAAGAAGAGGAAGAAGAGGAAGAAGAGGAAGAAGAGGAAGAAGAGGAAGAAGAGGAGGATGAGGAGGAGATTGGATTTATACATCATCCTTCACTACCCGAAGGAGTCTCAGAGCGGCTTACAATCCTCTTCCCCTCCCTTTCCCTTCCCCTCCCCACAAAAGACACACTGTGAGGTAGGTAGGGCTGAGAGAGCTCTCTCGAGAACTGCCCTTGAGAGAACAGCTCTGAAATAACTTGTAACTGACCCAAAGTCACACCAGCGGCTGCATGTGGAGGAGTAGGGAATCAAACCCGGTTCTTCTGGATTAGAGTCCACGCTCCTAACCACTACACCAAACGGGGGGGACAGGTTAAAAATATAAGAGACGGTGTTGGATTGGATGGACCCTGGCAGATAGATAGATATAGGGTTGCTAGGTCTGCTCTGGCAACTAGGCAGGGGTGAGGTGGATTCAGCAGCAGCAGGGGGACATCTAGCCCGGCACTGCAGCATTGTCGCCGGTGACGCAGTGACGTCACTTCTGCAGCACACTGGAAGTAACATCATTGCGTCGCCGGCGACATGGGATATACTGGTATTTGGGCAAAAACTCAATGGTAGAAGCCATTTTCACCAGGGAGTTTCCCCCCAAATACCAGAGCGTCCCGTGTTGCTGGCGACACGATGACGTCACTTTTAGTGAGTACCGGAAGTGACGTCACCGTGTCACCGATGAAGTCGCTGCCGCTGGGCTAGGCCTCCCCCCTGCTGCCAGTAAGTCCCCATGCCGGCCACCAGGGGGCAGTGGCTAGGGGAAAGGGGTCTTGCCTCCCTGGAGGGGGACCTTCTGCTCCCAGTGGGGACTTGGCAGCCCTCGGAAGATAGCAGGGCAAAATTCTCTGCTCGGCAAGATGGCGGCCCTCTCAAAACTCAGACGGATGCTTTCTGGGAGGCCCAAACTGGGTCCACCCCAATGAGAAGCTCCATTTGCAAAGAGCACACTGCTTCGTAACCCCCCCAGCCCCCCACCGTATACTCTCGCTCTCGTCTCCCTCCGCACTCTTCCGCACGTCTGACCCCCCCCTTCTCGCTCTCGATCCTTTAATTAATGGTATCGCCAAGTGTTTGAAAGCCTCCCCCCCACCCTCGAGGAGGGCCTGCTGTAACAACCATCTCCCCCCACCCCACTCAGATCTGAGCTATTTTTCCCGTCACATTCATTAAGACTCGGTGTGTGGAGTGCCAGAGGAGATGAAAGGTAGAAGACATTGCTACACCTTGGAATGGGATAAAAGGGCCCCTTTTTATTCCTAACGAACCTTTTGAAAGCAAAAAATGCAGATGGACGCTCTCGCCTTGAGCTGGCTTGCCTTTAATCTTATTACGCTCCTTTTTCTTCTCTGCCAGGGCTCTTAATCTCTCTCCCCCCCCCCCCGTCCAATAAAGATGGATGATTCACTTGGGGTTGTTCTCTGCAAAGACTGACGACGCGAAGTAGCCCCAAAGAACTCGGACTTCTCGAAGGCCTCTGTCTGTGCTTCGGAACCAGCGTCACCCTCTACAAAGTGAGGAGGACTAGAAACTTGTTTCTTTTTTTAAAAAACGTGTTCCTTTTTAAAAAGGCCCAGGTTTCTCAGGATGCTGAATTCGACACCCCATGCTAATGGCATCTTTCCCCAAATTAATCTGGCTGGGGCATTAAGGGCTTCATTAAGGAGTCTTCTCTCTCTGAGGTCCCCCCCATTTAACATATGGTTGGTGCTGATAAGAAAGAGGGCCTTTCTAATAGCAATTACATCACTTGCTTCTGGTCCTGTCCCTGTTGGTATTTTGCCGAATGCTGGTTTCGTTTCAGGGGGACCTTTGGATTGTGACTAGTGATGCTAGAATCAGCTGTTGGAGACTGGGAGGAATTTCACATTACCCTTGGTATTTTGCCGAATGCTGGTTTCGTTTCAGGGGGACCTTTGGATTGTGACTAGTGATGCTAGAATCAGCTGTTGGAGACTGGGAGGAATTTCACATTACCCCTTTTAACCCATTTTGAAGCCGTTTTTGATCCGTCATGGAGTAAACCGGTATAGGGCTGTCATTTCACACATGGCTTTCCCCTTCCAGTAAAGAGCTGGATCTGAAGCGGTTTGCCATTTCAGATTGCACC
>NW_015163146.1:300326-302250 GCF_001447785.1 Gekko japonicus
GGGTTTTTTTTTTTTTGGAACGTTCGCTTTAGTTTAGCACTATAACACTCCAGGCATTCCAATGGGGTTGATATAATGCTGTTGCATTATAGTGTTATACCGTTATAGCGCTATAGCGCTATAAAGCGAACGTTAAAAAAAACAACGCCGGAGATTGCCCACGCGGGCGAAAAACGGCGGCAAAAAGCACATCGGAACCGGGAGAGGAAACTGAAGACTACTTGGAAGTAGTTGACAGGTAAAACGCTTCAGCCCCGTTTCCTAAATGGGACAGAAGCGTTTGTGTCTGAAATTACAAATATATTCCGGTAGGGAACCGGTTCTAAAACGGTTCTGTCTGAAATGACAGACCAGAAACCGTTTGGGAACTGTTCCTCTTCCGGATTATATCGTCTGTCTGAAATTCCTCTGGGTGTCCATTGAGAGAGCCAGTTTGGTGCAGAGGTTAGGAGCATGGACTCTAATCTGGGAGAACCAGGTTTGATTCCACACTCCACCACATGCAGCTGCTGGTGTGACCTTGGGTCAGTCACAAGTTCTTTCAGAGCTGTTCTCTCACAGGCAGTCCTCGAAAGAGCTCTCTCAGCCCCACCTACCTCACAGGCAATGCTCCCTCTAAACTGTGGAGTCCTGTGAGCAAAAAATCTACTTTGTGAGCTACTAGCATTAAAGTTGTGAGTGTGCAAATTTGGCTACTGCATAAATTAGTTTGCTCCGGAGCCATCCTTCCTGAGCTCAGACAAAATTGTGTGAGCCGGAGGCTAAAAAACTGTGAGCTAGCTCACACTAACTCAGCTTAGAGGGAACACTGCTCACAGGCAATGTTCCCTCTAAGCTGTGGAGTCCTGTGAGCAAAGATTCTACTATGTGAGCTACAGGCGTTAAAGTTGTGAGTGAGAGATTTGGCTACGGCATACATTAGTTTGCTTTGGAGCCCTCCTTCCTGAGCTAAGACAAAACCTGTGAGCTGGAGGCTAAAAAAAACTGTGAGCTAGCTCACACTAACTCAGTTTAGAGGGAACACTGCTCACAGGGTGTCTGTTGTGGGGAGAGGAAGGGAAAGGAGTTTATAAGCCACTCTGAGACTCCCTCGGGGAGTGAAGGGCGGGGTATAAATCCAATCTCTTCCTCCTCCTCCTCCTCTTCTCCTCCCATTGTGACCCCTTTTCCCCTGCAATCGGAGACACCTTCCTTCCCATCACATTTCCCCTTCTCCCTTTCCAACAGCATCTATGTGGTCTTGTGCCCTTCTTATCCACACCGATCCCAAGAGGCTGAGCAGAAGTGAAAAAGAATCTTGATACTGGCTGAATAGGAGGAACAGTATAAGGGAAAACAGTATTCTCTTGTGCGGTGTCTTTCATTGGGAAATGGGAGATTTTATTTATTTATTTATTTATACCTTCAATTTATATACCGCTCTAACCTACCAGGTCTCTGAGCGGTTTACAATTTCCCCCCCCAGATTTCTCTAACTAGGGCCACATTGTGTAGGGTCGTGTCAGCCTACCAGCACCCCGGGCTTGTTGTTTTTCTGGCGTCTCCAGCGGGCTTCCAACGGGCTTCGGGTGTCAGCGTCCTTCTGGCGTCCTCTCCTTGGAGCAGGTCTTTTCCGGGCAGCTTCCTCCGGCAGGCCTCGCCCCGGCGCGCGGCCCCGCGTCGGCTGCAGCTTCGGCTAACGTCCTTGATGGCTCCGCCGCGCCGCACGTCGTCGCGCTCTCCAAGCCTCCGCCTCTCCGGGCTCCGCCTCCGACGTTGCTCCATTGGGATTACTCTAGAATCTTCCGTTTAGGGGCATCTGCAGGTGACGACCACGAAGAAGAAGAGATTAGATTTATATCTCAACCTTCACTCAAGATCGGGCTATCCTGGGCTATCCAGGTAAGGGCGTTGGCACGCTGGCGAATTGTATCTCGGACAGGAC
>NW_015163146.1:302527-318158 GCF_001447785.1 Gekko japonicus
CTCCGGAATGATGTGCTGTTTCGAAGATGATCTTCTGAACAAGGAGGTGTACCTTATCAAATACAACAATACAAATCTCATTTAAAAACTATATCTAACAATGTACAAATTGAAGAACATAGCTGTAAGCATAGCTTTATGATGAAGTGGTGAGTGTCTTTATTATATACTTTAATATTAACAATCATGTATGTGGAGCATTAATGGATTAATGAAAATGTACTGTAACAGCTGTTGTTGTACTTTTTAGAATCAACAGTATATTGTCAATACGTCACCAAGAGAAATGAATTGTTGAAGGACAGTTTATGTAAGGTTTCATACTATTTTTATTCTTATCTACATTATATATTTGTACATTGTTAGATATAGTTTTTAAATGAGATTTGTATTGTTGTATTTGATAAGGTACACCTCCTTGTTCAGAAGAAGATCATCTTCGAAACGGCGCATCATTCCAGAGACCACCGTCCACTACATTCACTATTTCTTTTTATATTTCTGTTATTGTACATTATGATTTATGAATATATTATTAAGCGCTAAATTGTCACAGTTCTTTTCCATTTTTCATTTGTCTCATCACTGTGCCCATTCTTGTAACTATTTACTGTGTATGTACAAAAGACAAAGGAAATCAACAAAACCAACAGTGAGGGACAGCACTGAAGCGGAGGGCAAAAAAAAGGACCTTCGAGCAGCTGTGAGCGAATATTCTGATTTCGTTTCTTCTAGATTTGTTCTAGAACAGCCCACCAGAACAAATCTAGACGAAACAAAATCAGGATATTTGCTCACAGCTGCTCGAAGTTTCCTTTTCAGCAATGACATTTTCACCTGGAAAATTATGTCTCCGTCCTATTAAATTTCTGAACTAAACCGATTAATGCAGCTATAAACAGTACAAGTCAAAATTATCCAGGGTCAAGGACCATCTTCTCTACAAGGAATGTAGGAAGGGGCTGTGGCTCAGCAGTAGAGCTCCTCCTGGCATGCAGAAGGTTCCAGGTTCGATCCCGGGCATCTCCAGTTAAAAAGATCGGGTAGCAGATGATGTAAAAGACCTCTGCCTGAAACCCTGGAGTAAACTTTGATGGACCGTCTGAGTAGACTATGATGGACCGATAGTTTGATTCAGTATAAACATAGAGTTTTCCCCTCAGATGGCTGTGGCCCCGCCCCAGCGTGCCCAGCGTCATCACGTCACCTCCGGCTGATGTGCACACCGGGGTGGGGTTTCCCCCGGGGCCCGATTCCGTGGCTGCGGAAATCGGGCCTCCAAAGCGGGGGGAAATCCACCCCCTGGGGGGACTTGGCAGCCCTAAGCCAGCTGGGTAACCTTGTGTCAGTCACACGTTCGCTCAGAGCTGTTCTCTCAGGAACAGTCCTCGAAAGAGCTCTCTCGGCCCCACCTACCTCACAGGGTGTCTGTTGTGGGGAGGGGGAGGGAAAGGAGATTGTAAACCACTCTGAGACACCGAGTGAAGGGTGGGGTATAAATCCAATCTCCTCCTCCTCCTCCTCCTCTTCTTCTTCATCATCTTTTTCTTCTTCATCATCTTTTTCTTCTTATTTGTCTTCTTCTTCTTTGTCATAGAATCATAGAATGTTAGAGTTGGAAGGGATCTTGCAGGTCATCTAGACCAACCCCCTGCACTCTGCAGGAGCATAGCTGAAAGGCAGCCCTACATACCTACAACATACCCGAAAGATGGTCATCCAGCCTCCACTTGAAAACGTCTAGCGAAGGAGCATCCACCACTTCCCGAGGCAGACTGTTCCACTGCTCATCCACTCTTACAGTTTGGAAGTTTCTCCTGATATTTAGCCGGTATTGACTCCCTTGGAACTGCCACCCATTAGATCTAGTCTTGCAATCCGGAGCAAGAGAAAATAGATCCGCTCCATCTCATTTCCTGACTCTGTCTTCTTCAGAATTAGCAATCCTACCTAACTTCGTGTTATCTGCAAATTTGATAAGTATCCCTTCTATGTCTTCCTCCAGGTCATTTATAAAAAAATTGAACAACACCGGGCCAAGGACCGAGCCCTGTGGCACTCCTCCTCCTCCTCCTTCATCTTCTTCTTCTTCTTCGTCGTCTTTGTCTTCTTCTTTGTCTTCTTTGTCTTCTTCTTCGTCTTCTTCGACTTCTTCTTTGTCTTCTTCATCTTCTTCTGATCCGTCGGCTTCTTTTTCTTCTTCGTCTTCATCTTCTTTGTCGCCTTCGTCGTCTTCTTGCCATTGTATGTGTCTTTGTGGTGATGATGATGATGATTATTATTATTATTCCGCCCTCCACCGTAGGACAGGGCTCAGAGCGGTGTACATCAGAAAAACCTATACATAGTTATAATAAAAACTTAAAATTAGCACAGCATTTTCAGAATATAAGCTTTCGAGAGTCAAAGAGTCTGAATAAGGCACTTGGACTCTGGGAAGCTCACTTCCTGAAATTCTCTAAGGTCTCTAAGATGCCACTGGACTCGAATCTAACTGTACTGATGCAGAAACAGGGCATGCAAAAGGCAAGCAGGAAGCACAATGCTGAACATCCACATTATTCCTCACAAAAAGCTGGTGGGAGGAAGCGCTTTGCAAGGCCTCGGCTGAAATCTGGTCAGGCTGCCGAAGGGGCCGAATCCGGCCCGCCACCCCGTTGGCTTTCACCGCAGTCCTGGATGCAGCCTCGGGCTGGGGTTTGGGATCAGGAAGGAGTTACCCCAACGAGGCCTTTGCGGCGACCCGCGATCTGCACACTTGCTGTTTAAATCATTCTGACGGCAATGTAGTTAAAGCACCAGGCTAATGAAATCAATTTTAAAACGGCTTTAATTAAAACTAGGGATGCCTCAGCGTACAGGCCGGCTGCGCCACGTGCACAGTGGCGGTGACTTAGCGGCAGGGTGACAGTCAATGAAGTCTCGGGAGTGGAGGTGGTTGGTGGAGACGCATGGCGGAATCACCCTCTAATGCAGTCGCCCCCATCTCGAAAGGGGACTGCATAGAACTAGAAAGGGGAAAGGTAAAAGGTAAAGGTTCCCTTGCTCGAAAGCCAGTCGAATCCGACTCTAGGGTTGCGGTGCTCATCTCTGTTTCCAAGCCGAAGAGCCAGCGCTGTCCGAAGACATTTCTGTGGTCATGTGGCCAGCATGGCTAAACACCAAGGTGCACGGAACCCTGTTACCTTCCCACCGATGGTACCTATTTATCTACTTGCAATTTCTTGCTTTCGAACTGCTAGGTTGGCAGGAGCTGGAACTAGAGACGGGAGCTCACTCCATCAGGTGGCAACTCCAGTCTCGAACTGCTGAACTACTGACCTTCCACAGCCTGCAGTTCAGCGTCTTAACCACTTGAGCCACCACGGCTACCAGAAAGGGGAAAACCCAAGGACAATTAAAATCATCACAGGATGGGACCAACGCTCCCTCTAAGTGGTGGAGTTTTGTGAGCAAAGATTCTACTTTGTGAGCTACTGGCATTAACGTTGGGAGTGAACAATCTGGCTATTGCATAAAATAGTTTGCTCTGGAGTTGTCCTTCTGGAGCTAAGACAAAAGTGTGTGAGCTGGAGGCTAAAAAGCTGTGAGCTAGCTCACACTAACTCAGCTTAGAGGGAACACTGGACTGTACCCTCTTCCCTCCGAGGGGCTTTTTTTAACATAGTGGGTAGTGGAAGCCAGCAATGGGAGAGGAAATACGATGGATGACTGTAGTCTTATAACCAGAGAATTTTTTTAAAAAATAGTCCTTGAATGTGAGGGATCATCCAATAACACTGATTGGCAGTAGGGACCGGCTATCAAGAAAGGGAATTTATGTTTCAAACAGTTGGCCTATGGAACTCTCTGCCACAAGGTATCAGGCTAGCTACAAGCTCTGAGGACTTTTAAAGAATCATAAGAACATAAGAGAAGCCATGATGGATCAGGCCAATGGCCCATCCAGCCCAGCACTCTGTGTCACACAGTGGCCAAAAGCCAGCTGCCATCAGGAGGTCCAGCAGCAGGACCAGAACTCCATAAGCCCTCCCACTGTTGCCTCTCATGCACCAAGAATACAGAGCATCATTGCCCCAGGCAGAGGGTTCCATCTAGACCTTGTGGCTGATAGCCACTGATAGATCTCTGCTCCATATAAGAATGTAAGAGAAGCCACGTTGTGTCAGGCCAATGGCCCATCCAGTCCAACACTCTGTGTTACACTGTGGCCAAAACCCAGGTGCCATCAGGAGGTCCACCAGTGGGGCCAGAACTCCAGAAGCCCTCCCACTGCTGCCCCCCAAGCACCAAGAATATAGCGCATCAATGCCCCAGGCAGAGGGTTCCATCTATACCTTGTGGCTAATAGCCACTGATGGACCTCTTCACCATATGTTCATCCAATCCCCTCTTGAAGATGCCTATACTTGTAGCTGCCACCACTTCCTGCAGCAGTGAATTCCATGTGTTCATGACTCTGTAGGGCTGGTTATCAGCTTGTGGGTGAACATTTTAATTTCAGTATGCATTCTTAAAACAGCTCTGTGATACATGGAATACGAGATAATGGAACTGGGGTTTATTCAGAGAGCTGATGGTGTTGACTAGAACCTAAACAGGGGTTAAGGTTTCTTCTCACACTATAAAATTTATATCGCTTTTGCTTCCTCATTTATAATCCTTATGGGTGAAACTAAACAGGAAAAGTATGATGATGAATATTGCTGCATATGCTTTGGCTGCATAAACCCCCTGCAAGTAGTTGCTATTTGGTGTGTGTGTGTGTGCGCGTGTGAGTGACATCCAAAGATGTTGCCATTAACTATCACCAGGCAGACCCGCAACAGAATCGAGCCATTCACTCATCCAAATCAAAGCAAGTAAATTCTGATAGAGAAGAAGAGACTGGATTTATACCCCGCCTTTCACTACCTGAAGGAGTCTCAGAGCAGCTTACGGTTTCCTTTCCCTTCCCCTCCTCACAACAGACACCCTGCGAGGTAGGTGGGGCTGAGAGAACGCTTTTGAGAACTGCTCTTGAGACGACAGCTCTGAAAGAACTTGTTGTGACTGATCAAGGTCACAGCAGCAGCTGCATGTGGGGGAGTGGGAAATCAAACCCGGTTCTCCCAGATTAGAGTCTACGCTACTAACCACTACACCAAAGTGGCTCTCTCTGATAGCAAATTTGGGAGGGTCTAACATTAAGCAATGGTGTTCCCAGTAGTCATGTATGGCTGCGAGAGTTGGACTATAAGGAAGGCCGAGCGCCAAGGAATAGATTCTTTTGAACTATGGTGCTGGAGAAGACTCTTGAGAGTCCCTTGGACTGCAAGAAGATCAAATCCGTCAATCCTAAAAGAAATCAACCCTGACTGTTCCCTGGAAGGCCAGATAATGAAACTGAAGCTCAAAGACTTTGGCCACCCAATGAGAAGGGAGCACTCACTGGAGAGGACCCTGATGCTGGGAAAGATTGAAGGTCAAAGAAGACGGGGACGGCCAAGGATGAGATGGTTAGACTGTGTCATAGATGCAACGAACATGAAGTTGAGCAAATATCAGACGGCGGAAGACCGGAAGGCCTGGCGTGATCTGGTCCATGGGGTCGCGAAGAGTCGGACTCGACTGTGTGACTGAACAACAACAACAACATTAAGGTCAGAATACAAACTGGATTTTGAAAATTCGGCGAACATTCACAAAATTTTGGCGGTCATATTTCAGAATCTTTACATGCTCTCGGTGTTTCCCCAGATTCTGTCGCTTTCATTGCCTTGTCTCCTTTGCTAACCCTATCCCCACTTGGCTAAGAGCAGTGCCTTCCTCTAGTGTAAGAAGCCTTCATCTGTCTCATGTGTGGGAGGAAAATACCTTGGGTCAGAGGCAATGCTCCCTCTACGCTGTGGAGTCTTGTGAGCAAACATTCTGCTTTGTGAGCTACCGGCATTAAAGTTGTGAGCCAGCGATTTTGCTGCTGCACAAATCAGTTTGCTCTGGAGCCATCCTTCCTGAGCAGAGACAAAAAGGTGTGAGCCGGAGGCTTCAAAACTGGAAGCTAGCTCACACTAACTCAGCTTAGAGGGAACACTGGTCAGAGGAAGATACCACGAGTAGGGCTACACCTCCAATTTTAGAATGGGTGCTTATATTGCAAGCAAGTGATGGATGGAGATATAGAAAGCTCACAGGTACCTTTTTCATGTGTGGTGGGAATGCCACATAGAGTCAAAGAATACTGGGGAAATATACAGAATGGAATATGTAGAACGGGGATCCCCTATGGGGTTCCCCCGGGTACCTGGTGTCTGCTGACACCTTTCTTGTACCCACCAAGTGTTTTTAGGCGGGGTCAGATAGGGCTTTCCCCCCAGCAAGGCTTCCGATTGGCTATTAGAGATTTGATTGGCTGGGCAAATTTTTTAAAATGCCGCTTTGGCAGCAGCTGCTACCACAGCACAAGGATCGACATTGTGTTACTCAAGTTAAGCTGTGGCAGTCATTTTGTGGCTGGCTCCGCCTCCTGCAGCCTTCATTCTGTGGCAGCCGTTTTGTTGCTGGGCCCTCCATGCCGTGTCAGAATTCCAAATGTGTCCGCAGGTTCAAAAAGGTTGGGAATCCCTGATGCAAGATAATAGGAACAAAAATGCATTTTCCATTAGTGTATCCATTTGGGCTCTTTTTGTAGCAGGAACTCCTTTGCATATTAGGCAATACACCCCTAATGTAGCCAATCCTCCAAGAGCTTACACTAGTAGTTCCTGTAAAAAGAGCTCTGTAAGCTCTGGGAGGATTGGCTACATTAGGGGTGTGTGTCGCCTAATATGCAAAGGAGTTCCTGCTATAAAAAGAGCCCTGGATCAACTACCTAAAAAATAAGGGTATCTGGGATCACTCTTAGTGATTATGGCTAGAATATTAGCCCAGAATTGGAAACAGTGGCCAGTTCTGAAGATAGAGATTTGGTTCTGTAAACTGTGCATATTATGTTAATAGATAAGATTTCTTTGATGAAACAAGACGTTTTGAAGGACATGCAAGCTTATGTTGAATGTTGGAGGGAAAAATTAAAAGACTGTTAAAAAAAAGAAGCATTACGTTGGATATAAGTTGATGAGAGTTTTCTTTTTCAAATTTGATTCATGTGGAGTTTTCTAGTTGCATGTCTTTGTACAGTGGTAACGGATTTTGTAAAACACAAAAGACACTTATTCTGCGCTCCTTCATTTTGTTTTTTTTGGGGGGGAATTTATAAAACTGATTCCAAAACTGGTGTGTTATGTTTGCTGCGCCATACAGTTCCTCTGGGCTAATGTTCATCTTTGTCACTGTTGTGTGTTAGGGATGCATGCACAGACATTGATAAGACAGCAGAGCTGCAACAGCAATGTGATTGCGCATACTGTTGCATGAAGATTCTGACCGTGGGTTGTTCCAGTGGTCCCTTGTTCTGGCGCAGAAGGGAAACCTCACACAATCTTACTACAGCCATCCTTGTGATGATAGTGAAATTGTTTCACTAAGAACATAAGAAGAGCCCGGCTCGATCAGACCAATGGTCCCTCTAGTCCAGCATCCTGTCTCACACAGTGGCCAACCAGTTCCTCTGGAGGGCTAACAACAGGGCACAGAGGCCGAGGCCTTCTCTGGTAAGAACATTAGAAGAGCCCTGCTGGATCAGATCAATGGTCCATCTAGTCTAGCATCTTGTCTCACACAGTGGCCAACCAGTTCCTCTGGAGGACCAACAACAGGGCACAGAGGCAGAGGCCTTCCCCTGATAAGAACGTAAGAAGAGCCCTGCTGGATCAGACCAGTGGTCCCTCTAATCCAGCATCCTGTCTCACACAGTGGCCAACCAGTTCATCTAGAGGGCCACCAACAGGGCAGAGAGGCCGAGGCCTTCTCTGGTAAGACAATAAGAAGAGCCCTGCTGGATCAGACCAGTGGTCCCTCTAATCCAGCATCCTGTCTCACACAGTGGCCAACCAGTTCATCTAGAGGGCCACCAACAGGGCAGAGAGGCCGAGGCCTTCTCTGGTAAGACAATAAGAAGAGCCCTGCTGGATCAGACCAGTGGTCCCTCTAATCCAGCATCCTGTCTCACACAGTGGCCAACCAGTTCATCTAGAGGGCCACCAACAGGGCAGAGAGGCCGAGGCCTTCTCTGGTAAGACAATAAGAAGAGCCCTGCTGGATCAGACCAGTGGTCCCTCTAATCCAGCATCCTGTCTCACACAGTGGCCAACCAGTTCATCTAGAGGGCCACCAACAGGGCAGAGAGGCCGAGGCCTTCTCTGGTAAGACAATAAGAAGAGCCCTGCTGGATCAGATCAATGGTCCATCTAGTCCAGCATCCTGCCTCTCACAGTGGACAACTAGTTCCTCTGGAGGACCAACAACAGGGCACAGAGGCAGAGGCCTTCCCCTGATAAGAACGTAAGAAGAGCCCTGCTGGATCAGACCAGTGGTCCATCTAGTCCAGCATCCTGTCTCACACAGTGGCCAACCAGTTCCTCTGGAGGACCAACAACAGGGCACAGAGGCAGAGGCCTTCCCCTGATAAGAACGTAAGAAGAGCCCTGCTGGATCAGAGCAGTGGTCCCTCTAGTCCAGCATCTTGTCTCACACAGTGGCCGACCAGTTCCTTTGAAGGGCCAACAACAGGGCAGAGAGGCCGAGGTCTTCCCTGATAAGAAATTAAGAAGAGCCCTGCTGGGTCAGACCAGTGGTCCATCTAGTCCAGCATCCTGTCTCACACAGAGGTCGACCAGTTCCTCTGGAGGGCCAACAACAGGGCAGAGAGGCCGAGGCCTTCCCTGATAAGAATATAAGATCAGATGCTGGATCAGAGCAACAGTCTATCTACTCCAGCATCCTGTCTCACACAGAAGTCAACCAGTTCCTCTGGACGGCCCACAACAGGGAATTTGCAATGTTATTTAGCCCTGCACATCCCGAATGTGAGAAGGGGAGGGGGGAATGAAGAATGGAAAGGACTGGCTGCTGTGACAATCGTTTGTATGCACAAATCTCTGCAAAATTTGGATTGATTTTTATGAATGAACCAAAGCCTTGGTTCCAGTTCAAGACAAAACTCGGTAACTGGGACTTCCAGAATCGAGGGGAGGAATTCTTATATGCAAAAACCTTGTTTCCATTCCTCTTTGAGTTTGAATGCCGGTGTTACCATTGTTTTAGCCTGCCTCTTTCTTGTTGCTGGTGTTCACAGTCCTTTTGCATACCAATACATAAAACTGCCTTAATACTGAATCAGACCATCGGTCCACCAAGAGAAGAAGAAGAAATTGGATTTATACCCTGCCCTTCACTACCCAAGGGAGTCTCAGAGCGGCATTACAAACTCCTTTCCCTTCCCCTCCCCACAACAGACACCCTGTGAGGTCGGTGGGGCTGAGAGAGCTCTGAGAGATCTGCCCTTGAGAGAACAGCTCTGAGAGAACATGTTGCTGACCCAAGGTCACGCCAGCAGCTTCATGTGAAGAAGAAGAGATTGGATTTATACCCCGCCCTTCACTACCCGAAGAGGTCTCTGTTAGATCGCACTAACAAAGGACTCTTAGAGTGATTCAGCAAGTGATTCAGCTTTATTGGAAGTAACGAACAAGCACTCAACTCAGTAAGAAACCAGAACAGAAAACAGTGGGAGCTTATGCTCCTTTTAAACATAACCGGGCTAATGTAGCCACGCCTATTTACAAATAACAACCAATGAGATTGCTAGAATAAAGACCAATGGGAGTCTTTCCCTCCTAGGGAATGGTACCGTTCTGATTGGTCGCTGTTACGAAGCGACCAATAGGAAGTTCGCTCAGAGGAGCCCTGGCCTGGCTCGAAGCTTAACATGGGGAGTGGGGAATCGAACCCGGTTCTCCCAGATTAGAGTCCGCGCACTTAACCGTGACACCAAACTGGCACTATTGTCTACTCTGACTGGCAGCAGCTCTCCAAGGTCTTAGGCCGAGGCCCTTTCACATCCCCTCCTACCTGATCCTTCTGAGTGGAGATGCCGGGGATTGAACCTGGGACTTTCTGCACCCAAAGCAGAGGCGCTTCTGCTGAGCCACAGCCCATTTGTTTATCTTACACCACTCAGGCTCCGTTTTTAGCCCACTGATATGCACGGGGCGCAAAAACAGTGCTGAAAAACACACTGATTTTTAAGGGGAAGAATTTGGTGCCAGGAGAGGGTAATGTGTGAAAAAAGATGGCTCACAGCCAACGCTCCCTCTCAGCTGTGGAGTCTTGTGAGCAAAAATCCTACTTTGTGAGCCTACTGGCATTAAAGTTGTGAGCGAGTGATTTGGCGACTGCATCAATTAGTTTGCTGTGGACGGAGCCCCCCTTTCTGAGCCGAGAGAAAAATGTGTGAGCCGGAGGCTAAAAATCTGTCAGCTAGCTCACACTCACTCGGCTTAGAGGGAACACTGCTCACAAGTTCCTTACTCTCCGGGGAGGAACGAAAAACAAAGCGGGGAGATTTGAATGGAGCCAGCCGGCTTTTGAAGTTCTATGGAATTCTCAATCTGTTCTGCTAATTTCTCTCTCTTCAGTTCTTGGTCGAGTTTCTCTCCTTTGAAATGATGGAAGGATGAGATCTGCCTGAAACCCCCCCCCCCCACCGTTGACATGTGTAACTGTAGGGTGACGGCCACCCCAGCTGTCACTGAACTGGCGGACTGTGGCGACTTGCTCTGGGTTAGAGAAGTCTGACTTCATGGGCGGCTGACCTGATGGTCGTTCCTGTTCTCTATGTTCCACAGGGTCATTCAAAGGACCGGACACGCTCCATAAACCTGGCGTAATAGAGCTGCTCCCGGCAGTCTCTTGACATCTCTATGGCCACAATGGACTGTGAGCCAGAAAACAGACATTGGGCAGGCTGCCCTGTCCGGGAGAACAAATCCAGAACCGGGCTTGCCATTATTTTTCTTTGCTTTTATTGGCCCATCTTTTCTGTGCTGAAAAGCAGACTGGTGTATCGTGATTCAGTAGCTAACACATGCACTCCCACAGTTTAGGCTGTTGTGAAATGTGTAAGACCCTGGCGAAATCTGGTGGAAAGTGCTGCCGTCAAGTCACAGTTAACTTATGGCCACCCCGTAGGGCAGGGATGTCGAACTCATTTGTGATGAGGGCCGGATCTGACATAAATGAGACCTCGTTGGGCCAGGCCATGTGTGTCATAAAATGGAATGCCCGGTAGCGGAGATATAAACTTTATAAAGGACACAAACACAGAGGGTTTTTTTTTACTTAAAATAAAAACATGCTTAAAACATTAGCACTCTTGCAATATTTTGTTGTATTTAACAGTGTCTGATGCTGTTGCAAACTTGAGTATGTAGTTCAGGTGTGTATCTGTAAACTGCAAACCTACGATGACGCAGCAGCAGCAGAACTGGAAGAAGAAGCAGAAGAAGAAGAAGCAGCAGCAGCAGAAGAGATTGGATTTATACCCCGGCCTTCACTACCTAAAGCAATGATCCCTCTAAGCCGTTGAGTCTTGTGAGCAAAAATTCTACTTTGTGAGCGCCTGGCATTAAAGTTGTGAGCAAGCAATTTGGCTGCTGCATAAATTAGTTTGCTCTGGAGCCATCCTTCCCGAGCCAAGACAAAAATGTGTGACCTGGGGCTAAAAAACTGTGAGCTAGCTCACACTAACTCAGCTTAGAGGGAACACTGACCCAAAGGTGTCTCAGAGTGGCTTACAAACCCTTTCCGTCCTCCTCCCCACCACAGACACCCTGGGAGGTAGGCGGGGCTAAGAGAGCTCTGACAGAAACTGCTCTTTTCCAAGGACAGCTCTTATCAGAACTATGGCTTGCCCAAGGTCATCCAGCCAGGTACAAGTGGAGGAGTGGGGATTCAAACCCGGTTCTCCCAGATTAGAGCCCGCACATTTAACCACTACGCCAAACTGGCTCTCAAGAAGACAGCCAGTTCCACTGTGGGACTGATAGAAGCCCTCCGGGGGCCTGATGTTTGACACCCCAGGCTGCATGTTTGACACCCCTGCCGTAGGGTTTTCAAGGCAAGAGGGTGGCAAGGAGTTGTTCCTGTTCGCAGCAGAGGACAGGGACCTGCAAGAATGGGTTTAAATGAAGGGCGGGAAGGAAAACCTTTTGACAGGAAGAGTTTTGCAGCAGGGGAATCAGCTGCCGAGGGAGGTGGCGAGCTCCCCCTCACTGGCAGTCTTTAAGCAGCGGCTGGACAAACCCTTGTCAGGGATGCTCTAGGCTGATCCTGCATCGAGCAGCGGGTTGGAGTGGATGGCCTGTGTGGCGCCATCTGACTCTGTGATTCGATGGCTCTATGTTTAGAGGCGGTTTGCCCTTGCCTGCCTCTGCATAGCGACCCTGGACTTCTTTGGTGGTCTCCCATTCAAGTATGGACCAGGGCTGACCCTGCTTAGCTTCTGAGATCTGACAAGGTCAAGCTCAGCTGGGCCACCCAGGTGAAGGCAAGAGACGTTCAGAGCTGGTTTGCCCTGGCCTGCCTCTGCGTAGCGACCCTGGACTTCCTTGGTGGTCGCCCATCCAAGTATTCACTAGAGCTGACCCTGCTTAGCTTCTGAGATCTGACAAGGTCAAGCTCAGCTGGGCCACCCAGGTGAAGGCAAGAGACGTTCAGAGCTGGTTTGCCCTGGCCTGCCTCTGCGTAGCGACCCTGGACTTCCTTGGTGGTCGCCCATCCAAGTATTCACTAGAGCTGACCCTGCTTAGCTTCTGAGATCTGACAAGGTCAAGCTCAACTGGGCCACCCAGGTGAAGGCAAGAGACGTTCAGAGGTGGTTTGCCCTGGCCTGCCTCTGCGTAGCGACCCTGGACTTCCTTGGTGGTCGCCCATCCAAGTATTCACTAGAGCTGACCCTGCTTAGCTTCTGAGATCTGACAAGGTCAAGCTCAACTGGGCCACCCAGGTGAAGGCAAGAGACGTTCAGAGGTGGTTTGCCCTGGCCTGCCTCTGCGTAGCGACCCTGGACTTCCTTGGTGGTCGCCCATCCAAGTATTCACTAGAGCTGACCCTGCTTAGCTTCTGAGATCTGACAAGGTCAAGCTCAACTGGGCCACCCAGGTGAAGGCAAGAGACGTTCAGAGGTGGTTGGCCGTTGCCTGCCTCTGCATAGCAACCCTGGGCTTCCTTGGTGGTCTCCCATCCAAGTACTAAACAGGGCTGACCCTGCTTAGCTTCCCAGATCTGATGAGATTGGTCTAGCCTGGGCCCGTCCAGGTCAGGGCAGAGGTGGCTGGCCATTGCCTGCCTCTGCGTCGCAGCCCTGGACTTCCCTCGTGGTCTCCCATCCAAGTACTATCCAGGGCTGACCCTGCTTCGCTTCCGAGATCTGATGGGGTCGGGGTAGCCTAGGGTAGTCTACGTCAGGGTTCCAAGGTAAATCCTGATACACCCAGAGCCGAAGACGTCCCCCTTTTCTTTACCAATCTGTTTCTCTCTGTCTCTGCCTGTCTCATAGATTAGATGCCATTTTTTCCCCTTTCATTTCTTATTACATTTTCATTTATGTGTTTAAAACATTTTAAAGCCACCTTTCTTCCCGACTTGAGCTGCGGTGGCTCAAGTGGTTAAGACGCTGAACTGCAGGCTGTGGAAGGTCAGTAGTTCGGCAGTCCAAGACCTGAGTGTGCCACATGACGGAGTGAGCTCCCGTCTCTAGTTCCAGCTCTTGCCAACCTAGCAATTCGAAAGCGAGAAATTGCAAGTAGATAAATAGGTACCACTTTGGTGGGAAGGAAACAGCGTTCCGTGCGCCTTGGTGTTTAGTCATTGCGGCCACATGACCACGGAAACGTCTTCGGACAGCGCTGGCTCTTCGGCTTTGAAACGGAGATGAGCACCGCAACCCTAGAGTCGGATTCGGCTGGCTTTCGAGCAAGGGAACCTTTACCTTTACCTTTACCTTCTCCCCGACTTAGGGTCCTCGAGGTGGCAAGCAACAAAAACCATTAGAACAATTCCTTCCTTCCTTCCTTCCTTCCTTCCTTCCTTCCTTCCTTCCTTCCTTCCTTCCTTCCTTCCTTCCTTCCTTGTATACCCTGCCCTCCCTGCTGAAGCAGGCTCAAATTAAGAACCAAAAAGAAGAAGAAGAAGAGATTGGATTTATACCCCGCCCTTCACTTGGAGTCTCAGAGCGGCTTCCTCTCCCCACAACAGACACCCTGGGTGGGGCTGAGAGAACTCTGACACAAACTGCTCTTTTTCAAGGACAGCTGTGCCAGAGCCTGTGACTGACCCAAGGTCACATCAGCAGGTGCAGGTGGAGGAGTGGGGAATCAAACCCGGTTCTCCCAGATTAGAGTCCACACACTCCGGCAGTAAAGAACCCAGGGGGTGGGCACATGCAACAAGTCTCACCCCCTGCTCCCAGCAGACCTCAGTCAAAGCAAGAAGTAGCCAGGTAAGCTGCAGAGCCCCCACCTCACCCCCCTGGTCCAAAACAGTCCAGTGGCACCTTTAAGACCAAGTTTATTCAGGCACAAGCTCTCCCTCCTCTGCGAGGACAGATCTGACCGTTGTCCCCCCCCACAATAGCTAGCAATCCAAAACAGTTCAGTGGAGCCTGAGCAGTGGGTGTTGCCTTCTGACACACTTCCGGTGATGTCAGGGTGTGTGGCATATGCAAATAAGTTATGCTAATGAATTATGCTAATGAGCCCCTGCACCTATTTTTCTACGAAATGACCCCTGTTCGTCTTTAAGGTGCTCCTGGACTCTGGCTCTTTTCTACTGCTACAGATAGACTTAACACGGTGACCCATCTTGATCTATGGAAATGTTTATCACAGATGCACCTGACACCGATTTATTGAGGCACAAACTGAAACGCATCCATCTTACGGGGAAACATCAGTATGCGGAGATACAAAACAACGCTCAGAGGAAGTATTAGGAATTGAATCTGCATATGGAAGATGTGCAATTGAAAGAAGCAGCGGAAAGGAGAAATCAGAACTCTCCCGTGCAGAAAGCGATAAGGAATTTTACGACGACTGCCAGTGAAATGCCTGTAGAAAAGGGATTAGACATGTAGAGTCTTGATTATCATCAGAACTGAGTGGAATCCTCGGTGCAATAAGGCAGACTATCTAACACATTTTTAGCCCTGTCCTCCCTCCAAGGAGTTCATGGCGGTGTAAACACGTCTCCCTCCCATATTTTCTCCTCACAATAATCCTGTGAGGTAGGTTAGGCTGAGCGAAAATGACTGGGCCAAGATTACCCTGTGTGGATTTGAACCGGGATCCTCGTCTGACATTCTACTGCATCATGTCTCCTGATTCTGAGTGTCAGGAAGAAGACAGGGAAAGGTTATCACCAGTTTGGTGTTGTGGTTAAGTGCGCGGACTCTAACCTGGGAGAACTGGGTTTGATTCCCCACTCCTCCACTTGCACCTGCTGGATGACCTTGGGCAAGCCATAGTTCTGGCACAGTTGTTCTTGAAAAAGAGCAGTTTCTGTCAGAGCTCTCTCAGCCCCGCCTTCCTCCCAGGGTGTCTGTTGTGGGGAGGAGAAGGGAAAAGAGTTTGTAAGCCACTCTGAGACTCCCTTTGGGTAGTGAAGGGCAGGGTATAAATCTAATCTCTCCTCCTCCTCCTCCTCCTCCTCCTCC
>NW_015163146.1:318543-325618 GCF_001447785.1 Gekko japonicus
TTCTTCTTCTTCTTCTTCTTCTTCTTCTTCTTCTTCTTCTTCTTCTTCTTCTTCTTCTTCTTCTTCTTCTTCTTCTTCTTCTTCTTCTTCTTCATTGTGTGTTTCCTGAAGGCATTTTTCTGGCCACTGTTGGGGGGGGATTGATGAACCCTTACTTGGAAGTAAGTCTTACCAAATGGGATGGGGCTTACTCCCAAAGTAGAGGTGAGTAGGACTGCAACCTCAATGTGATCCCGCAAAGCCTTTTTTCTGGCTCTGGCCTGCAAAACAAACCTCCGGTTCTGAACGCTTCTGTTCCCCTACCCCTAACCTCGTCATCCGGGTGGGCAACCCACATCCATTCAGGACACAAAAGAAGTCTCTGGGCTCCTCCTTCTCTTCGTCCCACCCCCCCCCCATCCCAGTAAAGCAAACATCTTCATTACAGCTCCGAGTTGTTTAAATAAATGAATTAATATTGACAAACCATCAACGGGTCTAATAAATGATTAGTTAAAGGCATATATACATCACATTACGGTTAGCCGTCGCCCGGGCTTAATTACTTCAGCAGAGGATCCCATTAGACAAGGCATGCAGCGGCTTCTCCTGCGGCAACTCCACAGTGTGCTCCCCCCCCCTCTCCTCGTCTTCTGAGTTTTCCTCCCCCCCCCCCCCGCTTCCGTGTGAGACTCCAAGCTGAGCTTAGCTCTACCCTTGTGGGATTCTGGGGCTGCCAGAATATCAAGACAGGAAGAGAAAACGCTGGGACGATTCCGAGATTCTCCTTGCTGTCTTGACCAGTGTTCCCCCTAAGCTGAGTTAGTGTGAGCCAGCTCACAGTTTTTTAGCCTCCAGCTCACACATTTTTGTCTCAGCTCAGAAAGGAGGGCTCCAGAGCAAACTCACTGATGCAGTAACCAAATAACTCGCTCACAACTTCAAGGCTAGTGGCTCACAAAGAAGAATGTTTTGCTCACAAGACTCCATAGCTTAGAGGGAACCTCTTGACCCCCCCCCCAAACCCCAAATTCGGTTTCACGTTCCCCTTGCGCGAATCGAACCCGACCCTTTGTTTTCATTTTATCTGCCATTTTTCTTGTACCGGAAGTGTTCGACGTTATATGCGTACTACAATTAATAATTATAATAATACGACCTGGTGTAGTGGGTAAAGTGTTGGACTAGGATGTGGGAATTCAAGGTTCAGATCCCCACTCGTGCCGTGGAAGCTGGCTGGGTGTCCTTGGGCCGGTCACTCTCTCTCGGACTAACCTACCTCGCAGGGCTGTTGTGAGGATAAAACGGAGGAGAGGAGAGTCATGTAAGCTGCTTTGGGTTCCCACTGGGAGGAGAAAGGTGGGCTATAAATAAACAAATAAATTATAAATGGTGTTCCCTGTATATATAAAAGCCCCATCAAATCCATATAAAATTTCATGGGTGTAACAGAGAACAATTTTACAAAATTGATAGAGGATGGAAGCTGTTAATAAAATGGAAGGCAGGAGCCAAATAGAGAATATTTACTTGCCCTCACGGCCTAGCAGTAGGTTTTCACATCAGCTGGAAACAAAATGGAGAAATAATTGCGGTTAGTATATAGGCCCAGGGGTCATTTCCTGCAGGAGCTCACAGGAGCGGAGCTCCGGCAGTAAAGAGCCCAGGGGGCGGGCACATGCAACAAGCCCCACCCCCTGCTCCCAGCAGCGCTTGGTCAGAGCAAGAAGCAGCCAGGTAAGTTGCAGAGCCACCCCCCCCAGTCCAAAACAATCCAGTGGCACCTTTAAGACCAGGTTTTATTCAGGTACAAGCTCTCCCTCCTCTGCAAGGACAGATCTGCACATCCTCCCCCCCAATAGCTAGCAATCCAAAACAGCCCAGTGGTGCCTTCTGACACACTTCCGGTGATGTCAGGGGGTGTGGCATATGCAAATAGCTTATGCTAATGAGTTATGCTAATCAGCTCCTGCCCCTCTTTTTCTACGAAATGACCCGTGTATAGGCTGATTCATACACTTGGGAGGGGCACCAATCTCTGCGGAGCAGCCAAACTCCATTTTCCCTGCTGGCCCCAATTCCGTGGGATAACTGAAGGAAAGTCAAAATGGCCTCTTAGGGGCAGAATTGGGCTTCATTGTTTTGAAAGCAAGTTTCTAGACCTCAGGGCTAGGAAGGTACCATTTAAATTAATAGGGGGAAGGGAAGAAGGGACGGGGGGCTGATTGTTATGAAGCAATGTGTGCACATCTCTGGTCAGATCTGTGATACTAACTTTGTGCAGTTGTTCTTAATGGTTGTAAACTGTCATGGCTTCCCCCTTAGTCGCTTGGGAAGGACAAGTTGGTGATGAAAGGTCCGTTGCAGATCCGCTGCACTCCCTCATAGAACTACTGTTCCCAGGGTTCCCTGGGGGAAGCAATGACCAGCAACCAGGGCTATTTTGGGGCAGGAAGCACAGGAATGGAGTTTTGGCCATGCCCAACAGGAACTCATTAGCATAATAGGCCACACCCAACAGCAGAAACTCATTAGGATTGGCTACATTAGGGGTGTGTGGCCTAACATGCAAAGGAGTTCCTGCTACAAAAAAAGCCCTGGGTTTTGACAACAAACAAGGTAAACAGAATAAGAAGCAAAAGGTGGGTGTGGCTGGATGAGCACACTTCTGGTAACACGGGGGTGCGGCCTAATGTGCTAATGAGCTGTGCTGTCAGGCGGTGTGTGGCCTAATAGGCTAATGAGTTTCTGCTGATGGGTGTGGCCTGTTATGCTAATGAGTTCCTGCTGGGCTTTTTCTACAAAAAGAGCCCTGCCAGCAACCTTTGTTTGCACTGAAAGTATTTGGGGCGTGAGGCTTTTATTTTGTGTTTGTTTCATTTGTTGCTTATCGTATCCATTTTAGTTCTGCTTCTGCTTCCATTCCTATTCCTATCACAATCCCCCCGCCACCAACCTTTCTGAGTAGCGAAAAAATTGATCGGGACTGTGTTTCACCCTATGGCATCTTGCATAGAGCCAGTGTGGTGTAGCGGTTGTGTTGGACTAATATCTGGGAGATCTGGGTTCGAATCCCCACTCATGCCATGGAAGTAAGCAAGTAAATAAATAAATTTCGGACAGAGAGGAGAAAGTATTCCTGTTTTATAGGCAGAGGGAGGTACTCGACGATGCAGCCGAAGGAAGCAAGTTGTGAGGCCAAGCAGACAAATATTGAATATAATTCCTTTGGGGACCAGGGATAGCAGGAGCATAGTACTCCCTCTGCCATGGATGTGCGAGGATAATGGATGTATGCTGCTGTCATAGCCGTTACCTGCTTCCTCTACCTACTGTATATCATCTGATTCTGATTTACTGGTATACCAACCATGTTAACAGATGCCTACAGTTTATAGGGGAAATGCCAAACAAAGAAACAGAGGACAGGTGTGAAAATAAGATATCGGGTTCAGTTCACATGAAACAAAGTTGAAATGGGGATATTGAGGTTGGAAATGGCATGTATAGCATTACCCTCCCTCCCTCCACTGGATGAGCAACATGGTAGCTGTAAAAGCTTCGGAACGACAGCTGTGTCAGCCCAGTACTCTTTGGTGGCAAGATCTGCGTAACTGCGCTGATTGGAAAACATCCCTATCAGTTATCTTCTCTTTTTGGTCCACTGATTCATTTTCTCCCCCTCTCTCAGGCTTGCCAGAAGATGACTATGTATTACCAAAATAATAGCTGCATGATGTTTTATGAATAACCCTCAGAGACCACAGCTGAAGCTCCAACGGCTGCTTGCAATCATTTTCAGCAGTGCTGGACAATGCTGCCCGTTTCTGCTAATTCTCTGGCATGTCTTGTCAAAATGCTGTCCGCTTCCTGTATCTTGTTCCCTGCAGCTCTCGGCTGCCTTCACTTGCTCTCACTGATAACACAGCCAAATCTGATTGGTGACATAACATTGCGACTCTGTATGCAACGTGATCCTTGAAACGGGAAGGGTCACTCTCATGTCTAATTCAGGGCACCTCACCCTCATCTGCAAGAATGCCCTCACTTGCCCTTGCTGACGTCATCACAGCCGACTGGTTGGCAGTGACCAACTGACGCCATCAAATCCACTTGGTTATTTTAAAAGTATTTTTTAAATTTTATTTTCTCAAAAAAAGTGGGATACAATAGGGAAGAAAGGGTAGGGGAATGAATAGATTCATCAAGTTTATCGAATATTATGAGTTCTTACATACAAAAAGTAAAATCAGATGTATTACATATTTCAAATATAGAAGCAGACAAAAAAGATCAATTTTATTTATTTATTTATTTATTTATTTATTTATTTATTTATTTATTTATTTATTTATTTATTTATTTATGCTTTTGACTTGTATCCCGCTCGAACCCCGAGGGGTCTCTGAGCGGCTTACACAATTTCATTTATCCTTATCTATGGCCACATCGTCAGGGGTGGGGACTGTCCTACCGGCACCCAATGGTGGGACTCGCTGTTCTTCGGCTCGGCTTCGACTCGGCCCGGCTTCGGCTCGGCTCTTCTTCTTCTTCCGGTGGTCTTCGGAGTCGGCTGTTTTTTCTGGTGGGCCCATCTGGCGCATGGTTCGCATCAGCCTGGCCCCGGCTATGTCCTTTTGGCTCCGCTGCGCCTGCGCTTCTATGTTCCTGCGCCTTCTGTCTCTGCCTCCGCCGTCATCCGATCCACCGCTGGTGTTGCGCCGCCTTGCCGTCACTGCTCACCACTTCACTCATCGCCGCCGCTCGTCGCTCTGCCGCCATCGCTCGCCGCTCTGCCGATGCTCCCACCAGACCTCACGACAGAGGGGGAGGTGCCCCCTGCCACCTAGGGCAGGTACCCATTTATCTACTCACTTGCTGTTATTTTGCTTTCAAACCGCTGGGTGGGCGGGAGCTGGGACTAGGGCCGGGAGCTCACTCCGGACGCGGTGGGTCTCGAACAGCCATCATGGCTGTTCTTTTGTTATTACGGCAGGCATTTACCGCCTGTGCCACCGCTCCCAGTATTTTGGGATAGATTCTCTCTTTAAAAGAATAAATAAGACCTTTTCCTATTGTTAGCAATAATCTATTAACAATAAAAGAGGTTACATATTTAACAGCTGAACAAACTTCTATGCTAAAATTAAATAATTGTTAAAATCTGAATATTGTCTTCATTGTTTGTCTAACTCTAAATTTTAGTCTTACTAAATATTTAAATAATAGTGGAATACAAATTACAATATTAAAACTATAATCAATATCTTCATCACCGTTAATATGATATTCAGACAATCCCTAAACTCAAAATAAAAAATTGGCTATTGCTCAGAGGGTAAGACGCTGAGCTGCAGACCAGAAGGTCAGCAGTTCGAGACCCTAGTGCCGCGTGACGGAGTAAGCATCCGTCTCTGGCCCCAACTCCTGCCAACCTAGCAGTTCGAAAGCAAGAAATCGCAAGTATATAAATAGGTACCGCTTCGGTGGGAAGGTAACAGTGTTCCATGCGCCTCGGCGTCTAGTCATGCTGGCCACATGACCACGGAGAAGTCTTCAGACAGTGCTGGCTCTTTGGCTTTGAAACGGAGATGAACACCGCTCCTTAGAGTTGGATTCGACCGGCTTTCGAGCAAGGGAAACCTTTACCTTTAACTATAATATAAGTAATACGTTTGCCATTTCTGCTGAAATTCTTTCAAGGGTCTTTTGTTTATATAATCAGTTTTGCCAATGTTGCACACAAATCCACTTGGCTATTTAGTGTTGTGAACACGTATCTAAACTATCTATCTGTTTACTTAATTTTGGCCCCCCTGTCCTCAATGGGGGCCCACAGGAGCTTACATTGTCCCCCTCTCTTCCGTTTTATTCTCACAATAACCTCTGAGGTAGGCTAGGCTGAGAGTGTGTGACTGGCCCAGCGAGATTCCATAGAACGAGTGGGGACTCGAACCTGGGTCTCCCAGGTACTAATCTGACACTCTTAACCACTACACTACACTGGCTCTCATCCTATTCCGTGCGCCGTCCCTGATTGGCTACAATCACTCACCTTGGCAACCCATCCAGAATGAAGAAAAAACCTGTAGCCGGGGACGATATCTTAGTCCCTCCGAAGGAACTGTTTACCGATTCCTTTTCTATGTCACATTTGCACTCAGTCAAGGAGGGCCTGTCTCCAAAGGAGAAAAAACCTGCCTTGAGAAAATCGGAGGCCCATTTCTCTTCAAAGTCCGATTCATCCCAGCTACTTGGCTGCATTAAAGTTAACTTTCTCTTAAAGAGACTTAATTAGGGCTCTCTCAGCAAACATAAATTAATCCTCAGGCCACAGTGGAGAGCGCCTTCCTTAATCGATAGCCTTGTCCAGCCTCCCAAGTAAGCGGTTAGGGAAATCCACATCTCATTTCATCTCCATCCAGGATTCCGGGAAACTCATCCGATTGGCTACATAAGGTTTCTCGTCCTCTTGTTCCAAACTGGGGGTCCCCAGCCATTTTGTGTCTCTGGGTACCTTTGGAATTCTGGGAATTCTGACATGGCGTGGTGGGCACAGCCACAAAATGGCTACTGCAGGAAACAGAGCCAGCCACAAAACGGCTGCAGCAGTTTACCTTCAGGCTCACGGTGAAGATCCCCATCCTGTGGGGGCAGTGTTTTTAAGAACCTGCCCAGGCAATCAAATCTCTGATGGCCAATCAGAAGCCTTGCTGGACAAAAGCCTTGCTTGGCCCCACCCACTTTCTAGAACTGTGAGTACCAGGAAAGGTGTCAATGGGCATCATAATGCCCACAGGCATTACACTGGGGAGCCATGTTTTAAATTAATGGTTTACAAAAATGGAAAGGGAATTGCTAAAATGGCAGAGTACATAAGAAGAGCTGTACTGAATGAGGCCAAATAGGCAGCAAAATGAGGTGTCTTTCCTTCCTTTCTTCCCTCCTCTCTCCCTCCCCTCCCTTCACAATTTCTTCCTTCCTGTTTACTTAATTTTTGCCCCCCATCCTCAATGGGGATGCCCTTCCTTCCTTCCTTCCTTCCTTCCTTCCTTCCTTCCTTCCTTCCTTCCTTCCTTCCTTCCTTCCTTCCTTC
>NW_015163146.1:326382-342632 GCF_001447785.1 Gekko japonicus
GGTGTCTTTCCTTCCTTTCTTCCCTCCTCTCTCCCTCCCCTCCCTTCACAATTTCTTCCTTCCTGTTTACTTAATTTTTGCCCCCCATCCTCAATGGGGATGCCCTTCCTTCCTTCCTTCCTTCCTTCCTTCCTTCCTTCCTTCCTTCCGCCTTTTCAACTGGCATTCAAGGCAGATGGCACAAAGCGAGTCAGTACAATCAACAGGATGGGACATTCAATAAAGAATGAAATAGGATTGGGCAGGGCTTTTTTTGGGGGGGGGGAAGGTGGTGCAGCTCTCAAGAGGGAAATAAAGTTTTCAGTCCTTGTACTGAAAACTCATGAACTATTAAACATTTTGAAAAGAATTTTGTCAAAGAGGTTCTGGAACTCCACTCAGGTGTGTTCCCCCAGAAAAAAAGCCCGTAGGACTCTAGAAGTCCAGAACCAACCAGAGATCTAACCCCCACCCCAGAATTGGAGTAAAGCATAAGTATTAAAATGACATATTAAGTGATGCAAAAATTACATAATAGATTCATATTTACAGCAAGCTATACAACAGCAGTACGGACCACAGTCCCTAATCATTTAGAAGAGAAGATATCAGATTTATAACCCACCCTTCACTACCTGAAGGAGTCTCAGAGTGGCTTATAATCTCCCTTCCCTTCCCTTACCCAGAAAAGACACCCTGTGAGGTAGGTGGGGCTGAGAGAGCTCTTTCGAGAACTGCTCATGAGAGAACAGCTCTGAGAGAACTTGTGACTGACCGAAGGTCACACCAGCAACCACATGTGGAGAGTGGGGAATCAAACCCAGTTCTCCCAGATTAGAGTCCGTGCTTCTAACCACTAGACCAAACTGGCTCTCTTTATCCAAGTCACTTTCTAAACCAGTTTAGCATCCAAAGTCAAACGAATGCATCCATGACAGTCATAGCCCTTCCCTTTTGATGAATGGTACCAGCGCCTGCGATTCAGAGGTAGACTGCCAGTGGACATGGAGGTTCCATTTTGCTGCTCAGATCTGGCAAGGCAGTTTGGACAGCGTGCGTGCACGAAGACAGAAGATGTGGCCCTGAAGAGCCTCCCCTTCCTTTCGAGTGAGGCTGCGCCTTCATCTTGCTGATCGGGGAGAGGCTGTCTTCCCAGCCGCCCACTTGCCACTTTAACCGCCTTGTAAAGTGATCGGCAGCAGGAGCTCGGCCAGCTTCAACTCAACAGCTGCCTCTCCCGAGAGACATGGCAGAGAGGGCTGAGAAATGAGGGCCGGTCAATAGACGCTTCCTGCTGTCTCTTTCGCATTATCCCCGCCAGTTCCAGGAACCTCCAGGCCCCTGCTTCTAGGACATTCTCTCCCCCTGATTCCCACGTGTGGCTCCCTGCCTGGGTATCACAGAAGAAGCACCCGTACAGTATCTTGAAAGAATAAATCTGCAAAATCTCCATCCTGTCTTTCTTAATTTCTTCCAAATATTGTCATATTCAGGCCATATCCCTGCTCTGCTCTATCCTGCTCTGATTCCATTTTGAGGCTCTCTTTTCTAGTCATGGAGCTGCGGTGGCTCAAGTGGTTCAGACGCTGAACCGCAGGCTGTGGAAGGTCGGTAGTTCAGCAGTTCGAGACCCGAGTGTGCCGCATGACGGAGTGAGCTCCCGTCTCTAGTTCCAGCTCCTGCCAACCTAGCAGTTCGAAAGCAAGAAACTGCAAGTAGATAAATAGGTACCACTTCGGTGGGAAGGGAACAGCGTTCCGTGTGCCTTGGTGTTTGGTCATGCCGGCCACATGTCCACGGAAACGTCTTCGGATAGCGCTGGCTCTTCGGCTTTGAAACGGAGATGAGCACCGCAACCCTAGAGTCGGATTTGACTGGCTTTCGAGCAAGGGAACCTTTACCTTTACCTTTCTAGTCATGCCAGCCACATGACCACGGAAATGTCTTCGGACAGCGCTGGCTCTTCAGCTTGGAAACGGAGATGAGCACCGCAACCCTAGAGTTGGATTCGACTGGCTTTCGAGCAGGGGAAACCTTTCCCTCTCCCCATTGTCTGATTGTGAGATCATTGATGAAAGAGGTTTAACCTTCCGGCTTACATTTCTCTGTACAGGGGAGGGACATCACTTGCTGTTGTTATTACATTAAACTTCTAATAAAAGCTGCCTTTTGTGGGTGGCATTTTTTTTTTAAAGAAGGGGGTTGCCTGGCCCTTTGTTCCTTTTTTTGTGCACGTTTTTAACGCTGATGAAAAGTGCTTCTTCCTTGGCGAACTTTCGCTATGCTTCATAACTTATGGGTTGATAACAGCCCTCGCTTGCTCTCAGTGACCTTTGCAGGGCAATCTGATTGGCTATACGGAATTGTGACATCATCCCATTCACGATCGAGCAGCTAATGGGATTGTCCTCGCTTCCTGTCTGTGAGGACAGGACACAGCCAAAGCTGATAGGCTGTGCAACTCTGTGACATCATTTGCATTGATTACGTAGCATCCTCCAATTGGATGGAATCTTCCATGTGATTTATCTAAAAAGGATTAAGGAGGAGGGGCTGAGCTAAAGATGTGGTACAAGTCAGGACAAAAAAAATCAGGATTTGTAGCCCTGGCATTTTTCGGGAGAAATTTCCACCCCAGCGAAATTTCTGTTTCCCCCCCAAGCATTGCAAGTGGAGAATATTCACAGCATGCACGTCTTATATTATCTGGTTTTCTGGACTGACATCTCCTATTTTTGGAGCTGATCCACACCTCTGTGCCGGATGGAGTCGGGGTGCTTGACAAAATGCAAAATTGTCAGGGTCCGATACTAGCAGCTTCAGTGAAAGTCCGAGGTAGATTTGGTGGTTCTGGCTTGTGAGAAACACCAGAAGGCTTCGGAAGGAAGGCTTCCATAAAACCAGCCGGAGTTCTTGGGGTCTGGTTATTCTGGTGGTGGAAAGTGCCACCAAACCACAGCCGATTAATGCTAACACCACAGAATTTTCAAGACAAGGGAGGGACGGAGGTGGTTTGCCATTGACTGGCTCCGGGTAGCAACCCCGGACTTCTAGGGTAGTCTCCCATCCAAGCACTAAGCAGGGCTGACCCTGCTTAACTTCTCAGATCCTAAGAGATCGGGCTAGCCTGTGCTATCCAGGTCAGGGTCTTGGTGTTCTACCCACCCTTAATGTTTTTGTTGTTGTTCAGTCGCACAGTCGAGTCCAACTCTTCGCGACCCCATGGACCAGATCACGCCAGGCCTTCCTGTCTTCCGCCGTCCTCTGAAGTTGGCTCAACTTCATGTTCGTTGCATCGATGACACTGTCTAACCATCTCATCCTTTGCCGTCCCAGTCTTCTTTGACCTTCAATCTTTCCCAGCATCAGGGTCTTCTCCAGTGAGTGCTCCCTTCTCATTTGGTGGCCAAAGTCTTTGAGCTTCAGTTTCATTATCTGGCCTTCCAGGGAACAGTCAGGGTTGATTTCTTTTAGGATTGACTGATTTGATCTTCTTGCAGTCCAAGGGACTCTCAAGAGTCTTCTCCAGCACCATAGTTCAAAAGAATCTATTCTTCGGCGCTCGGCCTTCCTTATAGTCTTAATGTTTTGGATGGCCTAAACACCTTCGAGAGAAGAAATCTTAAGCAAACTGTTGGAAACCGCTGAAATGGATAAGTTAAATTTAATTTTGAAAGGACAACCAGAGACAATTTTTTTGAAAAGACTTGGTCAAGATTTTACAAATGGCTTGAAGGATACAACAAATAAAACTCACAAATAAAATACACAGGACTTGTAAAGCGTTGCAAGGACATATAAACTATAATGCCTACATAGTTGCAAGAGATACATACAACAATACAAGGTGTAATGGATACAATTATGATCAAATTAGGTAGGAGTTTTGTTAACAAGAAATGTAAGAAGATTTAGATACCCTCATTTTATGTTTTGTTTGTCTGTCTTGTTAAAATAAAAAAAATCGTTTTGAAAAAATGTTGAGGATGACCTTACTGAAGCCATATGGGCACTCTTGGTACAGTTGTGGTCTGAATGGAAGACAACCTCGAGTGCCCATCTCTGCCCTGAACCCCATCATGGAAGAAAGGTGGAATGAGAATAATAGAATGGGGGAAAACAATATTGCTTCTTTTGCAGGACATACCATATATTATTATGTTATATTTATTAATCGCCTAATCCCCACGACAGCGGGGCTCTTGGCGATGTACAAAATTTTTAAACCTTAAAAAAATGTATCCAGCAAATTATCCAGTAATTCAAGCAAGTGGCTAAACTTTTTTGTGTTTCTCTCCCGTATCTGGTCTGTGGACGCTACGCAAGCACAGGGGATGGAGTAAGCTCCAGGGGTCATTTCCTGCAGGAGCACACAGGAGCAGAGCTCCGGCAGTAAAGAGCCCAGGGGGTGGGCACATGCAACAAGCCCCACCCCCTGCTCCCAGCAGCCCTCAGTCAGAGCAAGAAGCAGCCAGGTAAGCTGCAGAGCCCCCCCGCCCCCCTGGTCCAAAACAGTCCAGTGGCACCTTTAAGACCAAGTTTTATTCAGGTACAAGCTCTCCCTCCTCTGCGAGGACAGATCTGCACATCGTCCCCCCCCCAATAGCTAGCGATCCAAAACAGTCCAGTGGAGCCTGAGCAGTGGGTGTTGCCTTCTGACACACTTCCGGTGATGTCAGGGTGTGTGGCATATGCAAATAAGTTATACTAATGAGTTATGCTAATGAGCCCCTGCACTTCTTTTTCTACGAAATGACCCCTGGTAAGCTCTGTAAGGAGAAGAGGACCCAGGTAGGGTGCCAGCCATGATGTCCAGAGCTCTTTTTGTAGCAGGAACTCCTTTGCATGTTAGGCGACACACCCCCTAATGTAGCCAATCCTCCAAGAGCTTACAGAGCTCTTCTTACAGGGGCTGCTGTAAGCTCTTGGAGGATTGGCTACATTAGGGGTGCGTCGCCTAATATGCAATAGAGTTCCTGCTACAAAAAGAGCCCTGGTACCCTTGTCCTCAACCACATGCCCACAGAACATCTCTGCCTTGCAGGCCTTGCGGAATTGCATAAGATCCCGCAGGACCCTGATACTATTTGGCAGAGAGTTCCACCAGGTTGGGCCCAGGGCCCAGGTTGAGGACAGCTGGATCTCTCTAGGGCCAGGGACTACCAGCAAGCCATTCTGTGAAGAACACAATGCTCTCCCGGCCGCAATGTTCCCTCTAAGCTGTGGCATCTTGTGAGTAAAAATTGTGAGCTCCTGGTATTAAAGTTGTGAGCGAGCAATTGGGCTGCTGCATCAATCAGTTTGCTCCGGAGCCCTCCTTCCTGAGCTGAGACAGAAATCTGGAGCCAGAGGCTAAAAATCTGTGAGCTAGCTCACACCGACTCAGCTTAGAGGGAACTGTGCCAGGGGGTATAACAGAGGCGGTGGTCTCCCAGGTACGTAGATCCCAGACTGCTCAAGGGATTCATATATCCCATAAAAGTAGGCCTAACACAATCAGCGGGACGACAGTGCGACACTTTGTAGCCAATCAAATTCATTTGCGTTGTCTCTTTGCCAAAGGCAAGCGAAGGCAACCCCACCTAAGTATACAAAGTCGATGGGATGAAGGCACTGTCCCGTGATGCTTTTCGGGTAGCCCGACCTTGTCGGATCTCGTAAAGTTAATCAGGGTCGGCCCTGGTTAGTATTTGGATGGGAGACCACCAAGGAAGTCCAGGGTCCGGAATCAGAGGCAGACCATGGCAAACCACCTCCATACGTCACTTGCCTTGAAAACCCCGCAGAGTCATCATAAGTCAGCTGTGACTTGACGGCACTTTCCGCCACCATGCAATGGCTAGTCTTGGTTGCGAACGGTTATGAAGTGCGGCTGCAGAGTGGCATGTCACTTCTGGAACTAAATCCAGCAGCAGCACACTCAGTGAATAAAGGAAAACACACCGTGTTTACTTGACAGGAAGATCACCCTGAATGTAAGGACCCCCCCGCTCCCAGTGTCATACACAAAATGATTTTTATGATTGGACTTAACTGTACATTGAATGTGAATTTAAGATAACCCCCTTATTTTTTGTTGTTGCTGTAATGCCTTGGGGGAAAACCTAGTCTTGCATTTGACTAAATATAGTACCAGTAGTCATGTATAGCTGCGAGAGTTGGACTATAAGGAAGGCCGAGCGCCGAAGAATAGATTCTTTTGAACTACGGTGCTGGAGAAGACTCTTGAGAGTCCCTTGGACTGCAAGGAGATCAAATCAGTCAATCCTAAAAGAAATCAACCCTGCCTATGCCCTGGAAGGCCAGATAATGAAGCTGAAACTCAAATACTTTGGCCACCAAGTGAGAAGGGAGCACTCCCTGGAGAAGACCCTGATGCTGGGAAAGATTGAAGGTCAAAGAAGACGGGGACGGCAAAGGATGAGATTGTTAGACAGTGTCATAGATGCAACGAACATGAAGTTGAGCAAACCTCAGAGGACGGCGGAAGACCGGAAGGCCTGGCGTGATCTGGTCCATGGGGTTGCGAAGAGTCAGACTCGACTGTGCGACTGAACAACAACAACAACAAAAGTACTCTCTTCCCCCAAAGTTTTGTGCTGGGGAATGGGGAATGAGTTTTCAGTGCTCATATTAAGGGTACCTAATGGGTTCTGGCCCGCACATCTAAAAAGAGGGTGCTTGACCCTCAGCAGTGCGAGCAGAGTTGTGCCAGAAGAAGGTGACTTCCACGTCTCTCCTTTTCACGGCTGTCTTCTTTGCTTCCCCAAATCGTGGGGAGCAAACGGGGGAAATCTGTGGTAAGAGGGGAGAACCAACACAAATTGCCCTCTTCCACAAATGGGAAGAGAGTCCGCAGTATGATGGGAACGGCCCCGCTGGATGGAAGTCACGGTTTTCAGGACTATGGACGGCAAGCTAGTTGCACATTTTAAACCAGGATCCTTTAAATCTCAGGGTTCTTAGATCAAAGGAGATATCACGTATCGGCGAGTCCGGGCTTTTTATTCTTTTCAGAAATGGCTAGACCTGAACTCGTCTTTCCCCTTTCAATTCCTTAGATATTCATTTGTATTTTTGCCAACTGCTTTGGCGGCCTGCTTCCCCCCCCCCCGTCGGTTGTGTTGATCAGTTCACATTAATGTGTATGCACATTAGACAGTTTTTAGGCGCAACGTGGTACAGCATTTATGTTTTCGGCGTCGCTGAAATGTATAATATCCAATGTCATTGAAATGTATAACATCTAATGCGTAAGCCTGATTTACTGAGACGCAAATAGCTTTGGGAAGGGAAACATATTCATTTTTATGGGGACATTTCAATGCCGGGAAACAAAAACCAGTGTGCCTTCGATTGGTGCACGGGAGAAGTGAAATCAAAATGGGGGTTTTCCAGGTCAAAGCAGCAGGGGTGAGACATCCAAAATCCTTGTAAGGAACGGAGAGCTGCTGATTGGGATCCCCCAAACTCCTGTGGATAACCAGCCCGGTCCTGTAAAAGCTTCCGACCAGGGAAGACGCTAGAAGGTGGTTTCTTGCTGTCTAATGCATACAAAGCCCAACGTGGGAGGGGGGGGGAGAGAAGGAAAGGATTGGGAGTTGAGGGGGGGGACAGACATCTTGATGGCATTGCGGAACGCCAATCCCCTCACTCCCGATCGTCACGTCGCAAGGTGCCGAAGGAATCAATAGTGTTGGGTATTTGCATGTTGAAAACACTCAATGTGTATGCATGGGGTTAAATGTCTGTTCTGTTGTTACAGGAAATCACCTGTCTTTGTGTTAGCCAGTGTTAGCTCAAGTCTGTTAGCCCGCGAAAAGCATCCCTGTTCTAAGAGTTTGATTGGGAGCGAAGTGTTAGTAACTTTGCATTTTATGAGCCCTCTTCCCGTCTTTGTTTGCCTTGGAGGAGAAGCACGTTGGAGGGCCATCTTCTTCCAGTTCTTCTAGTCTAGAGAGGATGTAGCTGAATTAGCTCTCTGTTATTTTCTCCCAAGTTACCCTTCCCTATGGTAGAATTGTAGTAAACTTTTATATTTTTAAACACACATGGACTCTGGGTCTGATTATTGAACTCTGGCATTGCTAAGCTGTTTTTTAACTCTGCTGAATTTCTTTAAAAACTCTAACAAATAGCAATTCCAATATCATACAAGTCAATTTCAACCTGTCACTGGCAAAGCCCAGGCCTCCGACTCGATAGTAGCGCGAGCTGATAAATGGGGCCCTCAAAAAACATATTTATAGCGAGGTGGGGGGAAGCCGTAAAATGGAAACTCGGGGGCAGGGCATTGTGGGTGGAAAGAGGGGGAGAATTCCTGCCTGCTGCCCATGACGCTTGGGAAGACTTGTCCAGTGTGGAGCTGTGGTTTCCCCCTCCTCCCTTTTCCCTTTTAATATGTCTTCCAAATCCCACCTTTTTCTGAGAAGAACCCCCGGCCATTTATCCAGGTCAGCTCAGGTCTGCATTTCTTGTTCAACCAAAGATAATAGCAGTAATGAGGGGACAATTCTGGAGTTCTCATCCCTTGTGCAAATCGAACCTGGGATTGCTGACACGTGTGCTGTCATCTGCCTCCTCCTTGCACTGAATTCCCCTCCCTCCCCAAGCAATGCTCCCTCTAAGCTGTGGAGACTTGTGAGCAAAAATTCTACTTTGTGAGCTCCTGGCATTGAAGTTGTGAGTGAGCGATTGGGCGGCTGCATCGATTAGTTCGCTCTGGAGGCCCTCCTTCCTGAGCTCAGGCAAAAATGCGTGAGCCGGAGGCTAAAAAACTGAGCAGAGGGAACACTGTCCCCAAGTATACGTTTCCCAGCCTCATTTGTGTACCGATAAATCAGTGATATATTAAAAATGACATTGACGGTACAAATAATATGCACGCCGGCCTCTGTTCGATGCGCATGCACAGTTAAAATGAATCTGCAAAACCCACGTCGGGAAATAGAGAGCTGAATCCACTGGCCAACAGTGGGAACATTTGCTCATTGCCTTTGTGAAATATTAAAACAAGTCCTTGCGGCACTGTGTAATGGGAGCCTCCATATTCAGAGGCACTCAGCCTCTGAATACCAATGCCATGAAGCAGCATCAACGGGAGGCCTCCGCCTCTATGCCCTGTTGTTGGCTGTCCAGAGGAACTGGTTCTCCGTTGTGTGAGACAGGATGCTAGACTAGATGGACCACTGGCATGATCCAGCAGGGCTTTTCTGATGTTCTTATCAGGGAAAGCCTCGGCCTCTATGCCTTGTTGTTGCCCCTCCAGAGGAACTGGTTCTCCGTTGTGTGAGACAGGATGCTAGACTAGATGGACCACTGGCATGATCCAGCAGGGCTTTTCTGATGTTCTTATCAGGGAAAGCCTCGGCCTCTATGCCTTGTTGTTGCCCCTCCAGAGGAACTGGTTCTCCGTTGTGTGAGACAGGATGCTAGACTAGATGGACCACTGGCATGATCCAGCAGGGCTTTTCTGATGTTCTTATCAGGGAAAGCCTCGGCCTCTATGCCTTGTTGTTGCCCCTCCAGAGGAACTGGTTCTCCGTTGTGTGAGACAGGATGCTAGACTAGATGGACCACTGGCATGATCCAGCAGGGCTTTTCTGATGTTCTTATCAGGGAAAGCCTCGGCCTCTATGCCTTGTTGTTGCCCCTCCAGAGGAACTGGTTCTCCGTTGTGTGAGACAGGATGCTGGACTAGATGGATCACTGGTCTGATCCTTATTATCTTTGACTCCATGAAGAGGATCCTGTTCAGTTTATAAATCTGTGCCCTGAAGCTTCCTTCAAAAGGTACCATGAAGAGAAACCTCTCTCAGAGTTGGAGCTGCTGCAAACAGAACAGCCCCATGGATGACTTCTGCTTTTCTTAAAATCCTGTTCTGCTGACCCCCTTTTGTCAGGGCTACAATATGGCGAGTTGTGGCTGAATGAGTAGGCAAGCTAGGAGTGGATATCCAGAGTATCATTTACTGGCAAGAATTGTGTGTGTGTGTGCGTGCGCGCGCATGCAGGGTAGTGTTGCTATAAGGATAATACGGCTTTGTGCAACTTCCCTGATGGGGCTTGAGCCCCAATATAGAAAAGGACTGGTACCCATTTTGTACCCCCCCCAGTGCCTAAAGGAGATGGGGGCAGCATTTTTGATCAGGGGGATAACACACAGACAACTCCCGTTCCCCAACGCCATGGCCCCAATTGTTATCCCCTTCTCTGCATAGTACCTGAATCCCACTCCAGTCACAGATTTGCAAAGTCCCATGTAGTCTAGCCCTAATTTGGGAGTAAGCCCTATTGAACTCAGTATTACTTACTACTTACTTCTGAGTGTATATGCATTGGTTCCGTCTGCACGTTTAATCGCATTTTCTGCCCATTCATTCCATTTATTTTTCCTTTTCCTTCTGATTTCCTTTTTTTGGTTGTTTCTCCAATGGTCAGCATGGAGACTGACACCTTCAGGGAGGGAGATCAAGATGCATAGCCATGTGTTAAGACTCCAGTCGCATCTTAAAAACTAACAAAATTTGTGGCAGGGGAGGAGCTTTCGTGAGTCACCGCTCACTTCTTCAGAAAAAAAGGAAGACTCCAATAGCTCCTTAAAGACTAACAACATGTGTGGCAGGGGATGTGCTTTCGTGAGTCACTGCTCACTTCTTCAGAAAAAAAGGAAGACTCCAATAGCTCCTTAAAGACTAACAACATGTGTGGCAGGGGATGTGCTTTCGTGAGTCACTGCTCACTTCTTCAGATACAGCCAGAACGCAAGTCCATCTGTCCTTATATCTTGGAGTGATTTCAGATGCTGAATGACAATAGCCTGCCGGGAGGGTAGGGAAGGCATGTAAAAAAAAAATTATTTCCTGCAATCTCCCCATTTTGCAGTGATCGCCCAATGTAACAAACACCGCCGGAAAAGAATGATGGAGAGACCAATGTTCCCTCTAAGCTGTCAAGTCTTTTGAGCAAAAATTCTACTTTGTGAGCTACTGGCATTAAAGTTGTGAGCGAGCGATTGGGATACTGCATAAATTAGTTTGCTCTGGAGCCATCCTTCCTGAGCGAAGACAAAAATGTGTGATCCAGGGGCTAAAAAACTGTGAGCTAGCTCACACTAACTCAGCTTAGAGGGAACACTGGACCCAGCAAGAAAAATCCTCGTTCCGCTCGGTTTGGAGAGGCACCTTCTAGTCCCTGCCTCTTCCAGCTCTGACATTTCTCCTGGGGGTCAGCGGCCAAACAGAAAATGTTTATGCCTGGCGGAGGCAGAAGCATAAATGCTGCCTGGTGAACCACCTCTCCCCCCTCCCCCGGAATTCTAATGGAGAACCGCAACGATCGGGCCCAGGCACCCGTTATCTCTGGAACACTTGCCACTTCATAAATATTAAACTATGACATTATGGGCTGCCGAGCTGGGAGTCTGTAAACCGGAGAAATCAAAGCCAGATAAATAACCAATCAACACCGCCAGCTATCACTCAAGCGGGGCTTTGCGAGGTGTCGACGCTGCCTCGGCCTCTGATTTGGGCTGACATATGTGGGGCAGCGTGGGAATATGGAGACGGCTGGAAATTGAAGGCTGGGGTTCAACGGGGCTTGATTTGATCTGGCGTGGCTGTCCTCCTCTCTTGTAGCAAAGAGACCTCCAGTCTGGGAATATGTACACGGCTGGAAATTGAATGCCAGATTCAACGGGGCTTCATCTGACCCAGCATGGCGGCTCCAATCTCCTGTAGCAAAGAGACCTCCAGTACGGCTGACAGAAGAAGAGGAGGAGGAGGAGGAGGAGGAGGAGACTGGATACCCGGCCCTTCACTCGGAGTCTCAGAGCGGCTTACAAACTCCTTTCCCTTCCCCTCCCCACCACAGACACTCTGTGAGGTAGGTGGGGCTGAGAGAGCTCTGCCAGAAACTGCCCTTTTCCAAGAACAGCTCTTATCATAACTAGGGCTTACCCTAGTCCGCGCACTTAACCACTACACCAAACCATCAGAAGCCTCCGGCTTAGTATGGCAGCTGTCGGAAATGCCAGCGACAGGTACGGGCCATGAATTTCTTTGTGATTCTCTCGCACACACACCTCACATTGGACCTATGACAAGAGAGTTACACTGGTGAACTTTAACGAGTTTGGTGTAGTGGTTAAGAGCGCGGACTCTAATCTGGGAGAACCGGGTTTGATTCCCCGTTCCTCCATATGCAGCTGCTGGTGTGACCTTGGGTCAGTCACAAGTTCTCTCAGAGCTGCTCTCTCAAGGGCAGTTCTCGGGAGAGCTCTCTCAGCACCACCTACCTCACAGGCAGTGTCCCCTCTAAGTTGAGTTAGTGTGAGCTGGCTCACAGTTTTTTAGCCTCTGGCTCATGCATTTTTGTCTTAGCTCAGGAAGGAGGGCTCCAGAGCGAATTAATTTAGGCAGCAGCCAAAACGCTCGATCACAACTTTCATGTCAGTAGCTCACAAAGTAAATTTTTTGCTCACAAGACTCCACAGCTTAGCAAGAGCATTGATCACAGGGTGTCTGTTCTGGGGAGAAAAAGGAAAGGAGATCGTAAGTTGCTCTGAGATTCCTTCGGGTAGGGAAGGGTGGGGTATAAATCCAAGCCAGTTTGATGTAGTGGTTAAGTGTGTGGACTCTGGGGTTGCCAAGTACTTACCGCAATCCGGCGGGGGACACATGCTCCCCGGCCGGAACATTTCTCCTTGTAATGCACCATGCTGTTGCCAAGAAATGACACCGGGCGGCGCTCTGGCAATGGGGCTGAAAACTCGATGGTACCGTCGAGTTTCTGGCCCCATTGCCAGAGCGTCGCCCAGCGTCACTTCCTGGCGACGGCATGGTGGGGCACGTCTGTTGTCCCCGCAGGAATGATCCTGCGAAGACGTCTTTGTCCCCCGCCGAATCACGGTAAGTACTTGGGAAGCCTGGTGGACTCTAATCTGGGAGCACCGGGTTTGATTCCCCACTCCTCCACTTGCACCTGCTGGATGACCATGGGCAAGCCATAGTTCTGTCAGAGTTGTTCTTGAAAAAGAGCAGTTTCTGTCAGAGCTCTCTCAGCCCTGCCTACCTCACACAGTGTCTGTTGTGGGGAGGGGAAGGGAAAGGAGTTTGTAAGCCGCTCTGAGACTCCCTTGGGTAGTGAAGGGCGGGGTATAAATCCAATCTCCTCCTCTTCTTCTTCTGGATGACCTTGGGCCAGTCACAAGTTCTCTCAGAGCTGTTCTTGAAAAAGAGCAGTTTCTGTCAGAGCTCTCTCAGCCCCACCTACCTCCCAGGGTGTCTGTTGTGGGGAGGGGCAGGGAAAGGAGTTTGTAGGCCGCTCTGAGACTCCTTTGGGTAGTAAAGGGCGGGGTATAAATCCAATCTGTTCTCTCTTCTTCGTCTCCTCTCCTAGTGCTCCTCTTCTGGTACCAAGGATCACTGCTTGAGCCAAGATGTTTGGGTTATGTGTTGTGTGACTGCCAAGCTCATACTGCTGATGTGAATTGATTGCATTCACACACCCCTTAGGAGGAAACCTAAGGCCAGTGCTTTTTTCCTGTAAAAAAAAAAAGGTGTAGGTTGCACCGATTTCCACCGATTCCTCCATTAGGACTTTGGAGAGCCCCTGCCAAAGGTGCCGATACGCAGTACAGGTGAGTCCCATCACACAAACTTCATGCCTTAAGGCATTTAAAAACATAAGAACATCAGAAGAGCCCTGCTGGATCAGACCACTGGTCCATCTAGTCCAGCATCCTGTGTCACACAGGGGCCAACCAGTCTCTCTGGAGGGCCAACAACAGGGAACAGAGGCCGAGGCCTTCCTTGATAAGAACATCAGAAGAGCCCTGCTGGATCAGACCAGTGGTCCATCTAGTCCAGCATCCTGTGTCACACAGGGGCCAACCAGCTCCTCTGGAGGGCCAACAGCAGGAGGCTGAGGCCTTCCCCAGATGTTGCTTCCTGGCTCTGGGAATTCAGAGGATTGGTGCCTCTTAATGTGGAGGTTCCCCTCAGTCTCCAGGGTGAGTAGCCACAATAGATGAATCCTCCATCCATCGATCTAATCCCCTTTTAAAGCTGCTTATTCCTGTGGCCATCATGACATCCTCTGGAAGCGAATTCTAGATTTTAATCACTCTCTGTCTAAAGTAGTCTTTCCTTTTGTCCGCCCTGAACCTACTGCCCATTAGTTTAATTTGATTCCTCAAGTTCTAATGTTTTGGGAGAGGGAGAGAAAGTTCTCTTTGTCAACTCTCTCCACCCTGTGCATAATTTTATAAACCTTTATCATGTCCCTCCCGTAATCATTGGTTCCACTTCAGAACCTGTAGCAGGTAATCTGGATCTTCAAAATCCAGGGAGAAATGCAGATGAAGAGACTTGTGGAAACATCTGTAACCTGTCCATGCCGAGTCTTGATATATAATAAACATGGCCTTGGTATCTTACAGTAATGTGGGTAATTTTGGGGCCCATGTCCTTCTTTTATCCCAATTTTCATTGTGATGTTACCAGGGGTCATTTCGTAGAAAAAGAGGTGCAGGAGCTCATTAGTACTCATTAGCTAATGAGTTATCATTAGCATAAATTATTTGCATAGGCCACATCCCCCGACATCACTGGAAGTCTGTCAGAAGGCAACACCCAACGCTCAGGCTCCACTGGGCTATTTTGGATTGCTAGCTATTGGGGGGGGGGGACACACAGATCTGCCCTCACAGAGGAGGGAGAGCTCGTACCTGAATAAAACTTGGTCTTAAAGGTGCCACTGGACTGTTTTGGATTGCTAGCTATGGGGGAGGGGAACGCGCAGATCTGCCCTCACAGAGGAGGGAGAGCTTGTACCTGAAGGTGGCTTGGTCTGGGGGGCCTCTGCAACTTACCTGGCTGCTTCTTGTTCCTCGTTGCCTGACTGAGGGCTGCTGGGAGCAGGGGGCGGGGCTTGTTGCATATGCCCGCCCCCTGGGCTCCTTACTGCCGGAGCTCCGCTCTTGTGCGTTCCCGCGGGAAATGACCCCTGGATGTTACAGCAAGCACCTGTCTTAGAAGAGGAATTTTCTCTGATGTCAGAAAAGAAGGGCAATATCTCATTTTAGAAGAAGCAACCACTCCTGTGTGAAGGGGGCATTCCCCTTCTAAGATGGTGCTGTCGTGTAGCCAGTTTGGTGCAGTGGTTAAGTGCCCGGACTCTAATCTGGGAGAACTGGGTCTGATTCCCCACTCCTCCACTTGCGCCTGCTGGATGATCTCGGGCAAGCCACAGTTCTGTCAGAGCTGTCCTTGAAAAAAGAGCCGTTTCTTTCAGAGCTCTCTCAGCCCCACCTACCTCACAGGGTGTCTGTCGTGGGGAGGGGAAGGGAAAGGAGTTTGTCAGCCGCTCTGAGACACCTTTCGGTAGTGAAGGGCGGGGTATAAATCCAACCTCTTCCTCTTCTTCCTCTTCCTCTTCTTCTTCTTGTAGCTTTTTTGATAATTAAAATAACTAACATTTCGAAAAAGGGTATTGCTGGGCTAATTGAGGATGCCTTTTTAGTCAAAAACGTTTAAACCAGCCAGTCTCCAAATAACCTGCTAGCTGATCCACCATTGTAATTCTCCTTCTGTAATTTTGTTTAAAAAACCCACCCCTTTCTCCCCTTATCAACTGTTTAGGGGTCTCGTTCTTGCATGTTTAATCCCCCAGATATCCCCCAAATAGGACGAAACAAGTGGACCAGCTGAGCAACCTGCTTCAGGGGCTGAGCCGGGTCTGAAACCAAGTCCCTCAGATGAGAATCTTTCCTTAAAGCCGGATTCCATTTTCCCCCCCTTTCTCCCATCTGCTCTGCAAGCTCTTCCCCCCTCCTCCCTGTCTGTCTCAGCGCTTCTCCCCGTCAGGTCAGCCTCAGCCGCAACGGGCCCCCGTAAATGTATCTTCTTGATTTCTCTGCCAACCTCACCCGGCCGCTGACGGGAAGCTAGGCCCGTCTCAGACACTCCGGGGTCCGTTTTCTCCCCCTGTGCTCTGCGTTTCCCGAGACCCGCCTCCCCGAAGACACACCGTTCGCTATTTCCAGTAGCTCTTTGTTTCCTCAAGGCCTTGATGTGGAAAGACATTTATGAGAAGAATTGGAAGGGGGTGGTGGGGGGGAGGAGAGCAGAAGAGACGAAATCCCGTCCAAACTGTCAAGGAGCAGGATTGTGTTCGACTAACCAGACCGGGCCTTGTCCACTCTGTCTTGAGTCCACTGGAATCACTCCCTACCTGTCAGCACCGCTTAACAAGGAGCGACGATCCTGTAC
>NW_015163146.1:342865-348542 GCF_001447785.1 Gekko japonicus
AAATTGCTTCCTGACCCCAAAGTGGTGATCAGCATTCCCAAGAACTAAGCGCTGAGGCAACCCGTCATGATCTGCCTGAGTTCACAGAATCAGCACTGCTGTCAGATGGCCATCTAGCCTCTGTTTGAAAACCTCCAAAGGAGGAGAGCCCACCACCTCCCAAGGAAGCCTGTTCCACTGAGGAACCGCTTGAACTGTCAGAAAGTTCTTCCTCATGTTTAGCCGAAAACTCTTCTGATTTAATTTCAACCAGGGGTCATTTCCTGCAGGAGCGCACAGGACCGGAGCTCCGGCAGTAAAGAGCCCAGGGGGTGGGCACATGCAACAAGCCCCACCCCCTGCTCTCAGCAGACCTCAGTCAAAGCGAGAAGTAGCCAGGTAAGCTGCAGAACCCCCCCTGCCCCCCTGGTCCAAAACAGTCCAGTGGCACCTTTAAGACCAAGTTTTATCCAGATACAAGCTCTCCCTCCTCTGCGAGGACAGATCTGCATGTTGTCCCCCCCCCCCCAACTGCTAGCAATCCAAAACAAAACAATCCAGTGGAGCCTGAGCGGTGGATGTTGCCTTCCGACACACTTCCGGTGATATACAAGCAGGTAGGGGGTTGCAGTACAAATAAGCTAGAAGAAATAGAACTACTGCAAGTAGGCAATTAGTAGGCAATTAGTGGTTGTAATAATACTAGTTTTCCAAGCGAGTACAAAATTCATAAAGAAGTGCGCTCACACAGTCACAAATATTCACAGTCACAAATATTCCAAATGGATTCTTCATGAATCCTAAATGTTTGTAGTGTTCATTCCTGTTGTATAACAGACCAAAGTGTAAATGCGGGCTGATGATCTGTTATACAACAGATGAGTTTTGATGTGTGAGGAAGTCATCACGAAACGGAACACCAACTCCAGGGAATTTCGTCCATCTATATATTATCTATATATTATCTGGAATACAAAATGTTGCTGTTACTGTATATTTTGTAATTTTGTACTCGCTTGGAAGAATAGTATTATTACAACCACTAATTGCATACTTGCAGTAGTTCTATTTCTTCTAACACTTCTGGTGATGTCAGGGGGCGTGGCATATGCAAATAAGTTATGCTAATGAGTTATGCTAATGAGTCCCTGCACCTCTTTTTCTACTAAACGACCCCTGATTTCAACCCATTGGTCCTGGTCCGACCTTCTGGGGCAACAGAAAACAACTCTGCACCATCCTCTCTATGACAGCCCTTCAAGTACTTGAAGATTGCCACGAAGAGACTCCACATTTTGCCCCATTTCATAGCCGGCATTCCCCATTCTTTTGTTCCTCCGTTGCTGTTTTGATATCGTAATTTTTTTTTGCCACCGGTGTGCGATGAGAAATGATAATGGTCAAGTGGCATATGTTTAATAGTGGCCGGGACATGCATGGTATGGAGAGAATGGGCAGGGAGGAAACCCTCTGCCATAATACTTAGAACCAGGGCTTTTTTTAGAGCAGGAACTCCTTTGCATATTAGACGACACACCCCTAATGTAGCCAATCCCCCAAGAGCTTACAGAGCTCTTCTTACAGGGGCTACTGTAAGCTCTTGGAGGATTGGCTACATTAGGGGTGTGTCCAGGAGACATTTTGTAGAAAAAGAGGTGCAGGAGCTCATTAGCATAACTCATTAGCATAACTTATTTGCATATGCCACACACCCTGACATCACCGGAAGTGTGTCAGAAGGCAACACCTACCGCTCAGGCTCCACTGGACTGTTTTGGATTGCTAGGAGATATGCAGATCTGTCCTCGCAGAGGAGGGAGAGCTTGTACCTGAATAAAACTTGGGTCTTAAAGGTGCCACTGGACTGTTTTGGAACGGGGGTCGGGCGTACTGCAACTTACCTGGCTGCTTCTTGCTCTGACTGAGACCTGCTGGGAGCAGGGGGTGGGGCTTGTTGCAAGTGCCCATCCCCTGGGCTCTTTACTGCCGGATCTTTGCTCCTGTGCGCTCCTGCAGGAAATGACCCCTGAGTGTTTCACCTAATATGCAAAGGAGTTCCTGCTACAAAAAAGAACTCTGCTTAGAACCAATGCTCCCTCTAAGCTGTGGAGTCTTGTGAGCAAAAATTCTACTTTGTGAGCTACTGGCATTAAGGTTGTGAGCGAGCGATTTGGCTGCTGCATAATTCAGTTTGCTCTGGAGCCATTCTTCCTGAGCTAAGACAAAAATCTGTGAGCCGGAGGCTAAAAAACTGCGAGCTAGCTCACACTAACTCAGCTTAGAGGGAACACTGCTTAGAACCCAGGGTCGTCTACTGAAGCTGAAGGATGGGAGATTTAAGATAGACAAAAGGAAGGACTTCTTCACCCAGCACATAGTTAGATTGTGGAACTTGCTGCCACAGTATGTGGCCATGGCCACCAACTTGGAAGGCTTTAAAAGGGGAGTGAACAAATGCATGGAGGACGAGGGTATCAGTGGCTGCTAGCTATGATGGATAGCTACTCCCTCCAATAACAGAGGCAGAATGGCTCTTTCAGTCACTGAGGAGTATTGATAGAAGGACACTGTTGCGGTGATCCTGCTTCTGGGCTTCTTAGAGGCAGCGGGTGGGCCCCTATGTGAACAGAAGGCTGGACTTGATTGGGCCTTTGGCCTGATCCAGCATGGCTCTAATCACATTTTTATGAAACTGAAATTGGTGCCAGGACCAAGGGTTTCACTCACATGAAGGAAAATCAAAATTGGAACAGCAATGTCGGAGTTAAAATGGTTGAGTTCCTGAATACGTTCACATCCCTGCTCTGGAGGAAGCCGAGTCAAAGTGGAGCAACAATGAGCCTGTTCTGAAGACAGGTACGATTACCTGTTGTGTCTCTGCATGATGCAGTGGCCACTTCAAGGAAGGCTTAACTGTTGTGCCACTTCAAGGAAGGCTTATTAAATTGCTTATTCTGCTGCATCTCTTCACCAGGACTAATTCAATCATTCTTGCTTCTGAGACCAAGAAACTCTTGGGCAAAGACACAACAGGCAATCTCCTTTGTGGTTATATGTTGTGTCACTGCATGATGCAGTGGCCACTTCCAGGAAGGCTTACCTGTTGTGTCTCTGCACGATGCAGTGGCCTGTTGTGTCTCTGCATGACGCAGTGGCCACTTCAAGGAAGGCTTACTAAATTGCTTATTCTGCTGCACCTCTTCACCAGGACTAATTCAATCATTCTTGTTTCCGAGACCAAACCAACTCTTGTGCAAAGACACAACAGGCAGTCTCCTTTGTGGGTATGCCTTTTGGGCTCACTGGAGCCCTTTATTTCATAAGCATATTTCTTCTGGTACCCACAACTATCTCACCAGCAGACTGGTGTGCTGGGTGAACCCACTGTGGGGAACGTCTGCACTTTGGTGTTTTAAATAATGTGCATTATGAAGATTTTAAAAAAACCACTGTTTTTAAAAAGTGCTTCATTCTCCACGCTTTCTCGAGCAAGACCCAGGCCAGCCAGGTCATAGATTGTGGACCTGGTTGCGGACTCTTTTTTCAGGTGTTCCATCAAAATGTTGTTTTCCTAGAGGGAGTAACAGCACTAAAATTCCGCCTCCAAACACCAGTTCGCTTTCCTTTTCGTTTTTTGTGTGTTCTCGGTAGTGACAGCCTTCCTGTTTCACTTGTTTTCGTTGCTACCATTCCTGAGTCATTTGTTTGGTTAAATGGCATTTTTAAGGCAATTGGCACACCATGGGTGCCGATCCTTGAAACTGCATAGCATTTAATGGGAAACGGGGCTGCCAGCCCTCAGGTGGGAGCGGGGGAGCCCCCGATTTCATGGGCTTTTGTCTATCGCCGGCCAACTGGCTGGCAGGGGAAGCTCCGCCCCAACAGCCACCACCTGGCGCAACACATCCCCAATGTGATGATGTCACGCGGAAATGACATCATCATGCCAGGAACGTCATGCTGTGACGCACTGGTATTTTGGGCAGAAGTCATCCATTCTTTCCCTCATTCATTCGTTCGTTCATTTGTTCATTCGTTTGTTCGTTTGTTCATTCGTTCACTCGTTCATTCATTCGTTTTTTTGTTCATTCACTCATTTGTACCCCACCATTCTCCCTAAAGGGGATCCAAAGTGTCTTACATCCTTCTCCTCCCCTCCGTTTTATCCTCACAACAACCCTGTGAGGTAGGCTAGGCTGAGAGATTGTGACTGGCCCAAGGTCACCCAGCGAGCTTCTATGGCACACGTGGGGATTGGAACCCGGGTCTCGCAGATACTAGTCTGACACTCTGACTACTATGCCGCACTGAGAGCCAATGCGGTGTAGTAGTCAGAGTGTCGGACTAGTATCTGCGAGACCCGGGTTCCAATCCCCACTTTACAACATAAATTAACGGTTTCAGCCTCCGCAGTGGCAAGACAGACTGTCCTGGGCTCCTTAATTTTGACCTGGCCTTGCTAGGGGAAAATTTAAAACCCACAAATGCATGAAGAGTAAGGACTTATGAACATCTAGAGGACTAGCTTTCTTTCAGGCAGGGAACCTTGTTTAGTGAGCCAGGGAAATCTCCCTTCCTTCCAAGGTAACCCCCTTGAAGAGATCCTCAGGATTCCAGCTGAAGGGCCTCACCAAAGGGTTGATGCCCTTCGGTGGCACCATTGTAAAGAATTCTCAAATGAAGTCCGTGGTTCTTTGAACTGGTATTCTCAAAGATACAGTAGCTGACAGATACAGCTAAATAAAAGGAATGGGAGTGGCACAGAACTCACATTTCCCCAGGGTTTCATCCAGTGGAAACACACAACCAACTAACTTCAGAAGAAGAAGAAGAGGAGGAGGAGGCGGCGGCTGGATTTATACCCTGCCCTTCACTACTTGAAGGAGTCTCTGAGCGGCTTACAATCTCCTTCCCCTCCCCACAACAGACACCCTGTGAGGTAGGTGGGGCTGAGAGAGCTCTTTCGAGGACTGCTCCTGAGAGAACAGCTCTGAGAGAACTTGTGACTGACCCAGGGTCACACCGGCAGCTGCATGTGGAGGAGTGGGGAATCAAGCCCAGTTATCCCTGATTAGTGTCTCTGCTCCTAACCACTACACCAAACCGGCTCTCTGAAATGGGCCAGAGGGTAAGAAAATCTTGACACTACCTCATAGTAACAGCAGACTGGATCTGCTCTATAGAACGTGGGGGGGAAGGAAGATCCACTTTTCTGGCTTAGCCCATGGGCCTTACATTGTTTGCACGGGTGGCTTTTAAAGAGGACTGCAGAAAAGCGCATGGTCAACAGATTAAGTAGAGCCTCCACGTTCAGGAGCAGTCTACCCTGGTTTGACTGCTGCCGGCAGCAGAGCGAGAAGACCACATTGCTTTTATGCTCTGCTGGAGACCTTTCTGAGCAAATAGGCTGGATGGCTTTGTGAAACACATAGGCTTGGTTTCGCCCAGTTTCGTTGGGACTTTCTAAGTGAGTCAAGGAATCCACTTTCTGCCCCAAATGCCGGATGGGCACATCAGAGGCATACGCATATGTTCCTAATCCCTGCCTGGCAGGCAAGGAAACTCCATTCCCATGCACCAAATCTGGAACTGAGAGGCCTTTGGATGTTCAAACCTGAAATGGCCACAATTTGCAAAGCGGTTCTTTAAAAAGACAATTCTTTGTCTGCTGAATGTCGAACTTCTTTGCAATCTTCCG
>NW_015163146.1:348558-354883 GCF_001447785.1 Gekko japonicus
GATCCCCCTAATTCCATGCTTATGCTCAGAGCCATTTCTTTCCTGCAGGGAGCATCTAAATGTATCTTTAAAGCCATTTGGTTCCCCCCCCCATGTCTCTGCCCTCTTTTTGCCATCTCTCTGCCTAGAAGGAGAGAAGGGAAATCCACAAGGCCTTGCTCCAAGGGCCTGAAGGCATGCTCTATATTTTATAAGTGTCTGGATTTAGCTCAGGCGAGGGACTCTGGGACTCAGGGAGACATACCGAGAGAGCTCGCACTGGGGAAACGGCTCGTGTCTTGCATCTCGGTGTAAATCCTGCGACCTCCGCGGTCGGCTCTTTAATGGCCTTTTCCTCATGGCGTGCTTTAATTTCTGTGCCAGGCCACCTGTCTGCCCGGAGAAGGGTATTCGGCTGAAGAGTTCGGCTGGTTAATCCAAGTCAACCATGTGCGAAAATTCGTCTTTCCCTCCGCTTCGGTACCACTTTGGTTCCCTGAGTTTCAAAGCTCCCTGCCCCACTCAACCCCCTTCCAGCTGACAGGTTTCTGCATCAGATCTCATTCCCAGTTCCCCTTTGATATGGGGGTGGAGGGGTGGCCGATTCTCATTCGTTTGAGTCCCTTTTTACAAATCTCTCCCTCCAAGGAGCTCCAAGAGATGTACACGTCTCTCCCTTCCTCCATAGTTATCCTCACAATGATCCTGTGAGGTAGGTACGTCTGAGCTGAAACGACCAGCCCAAGATCACTCAGTGAGTTTCACGGTGAGCCGGGATTTGAGCCCGGCTTCTAATACTCTGGTGGTGGTAGGTGGTTCTGTCGAGTTGCAGCTGACTTATGGTAAGCCCGTAGGGTCTTCAAGGCAAAGGACACTCAGAGGTGGTTTAGAATCATAGAATCATAGAATGTTAGAGTTGGAAGGGACCTTGCCGGTCATCTAGTCCAACCCCCTGCACTCTGCAGGAGCATAGCCGAAAGATAGACCTACAACATACCCGAAAGATGGTCGTCCAGCCTCCGCTTGAAAACGTCCAGCGAAGGAGCATCCACCACCTCCTGAGGCAGACTGTTCCACTGCTCAACCACTCTTACAGTTAGGAATTTTCTCCTGATATTTAGCCGGTATCGACTCCCTTGTAACTGCCACCCGTTAGATCTAGTCTTGGAATCCGGAGCAAGAGAGAATAGATCTGCTCCATCTTCTACAGGACAGCCCTTCAAATATTTGAAGTCTGCACTCATGTCCCCTCTAAGCCTTCTCTTTCCCAGGCTAAACATACCCAACTCTTTCAGCCTTTTCTCATAAGACTTGGATCCCAACCCTCTCACCATCCCGGTTGCCCTCTTCTGGACACGCTCGAGTTTGTCAACGTCCTTCCTAAAACGTGGTGCCCAAAACTGGACACAGTACTCCAGGTGAGGCCTGACCCTAGCAGAATAGAGCGGAACGACCACCTCCCGTGATCGGGACACAATGCTTCTGTTCATGCATCCTAAGATTGCATTCGCTTTCTAATTTGCCACTGCCTGCCTCTGTGTCTCCCATGCAAGCCCTGAACAGGGCTGACCCTGCTTAGCTTCTGAAATCCAACGAGACTGGGATAACCGCCCTATGGTGACCCTGTAGGGTTTTCAAGACCAGAGATGAGCAGAGGTGGTTTGCCATTGCCTGCCTCTGCGTCACAACCCTGGGCTTCCTTGGCGGTCTCCCATCCAAGCCCTAACCGTGGCCGACCCTGCGTCGCTCCTGAGGCTAGCCTGGGCCATCCAAGTCAGGGAATCCCACACTCTAGGTTGGGGAAAAGGACGGTGGCAAACCGTTTGAATGTAACCGGGATGATCACAGAACCACTGCTGTTCTTTCTTTTCTTTTCTTTTCTTTTTGAGCCCCCGGAGGAGATTTTATTATTATTATTTTTTTCAAACTACAAAAACTATCACAGAAAAAAGGGAAGGGGGACTACATATACAGGACAAAGTATAGAAACCCACTACTGACTAAAAACCCAAGAGAGGAGATCCTCACTAGCTTCATTACATCAAGTCTTCACTTCATTTAGATCAATATAAACTGAGTCAGACATTTAAGTACTTTTTCCTTTTTGTTAACTCTTAAAACTTAACCTTCTAAGAACAGCACCCCCCAGTCATCCCCATTCACAGTTCTCAAAGGCACAATTCAGAGTCTTTCAGCCTTTACTTCTCTTTTCCTCGTCTCTTCCGCAGCTTATAAGGACTTTTTGGGGCAGCTGCCCCTTGCTCCGTCAGAGAGTCCTCTCCGGAAGAACCTGAGTCCAGCTCGCCACTAGACTTGCTGTCCTCTTCTTTTTCCCCATCCTCTGGTCTTCCCAGCTGAACCCTTAGAAATTCTTGGGCTTTCAGAACAGAGTCAATATTTTCTTTTTTATCCTTAAACTTGAAAGTAACGCCTTCTGGAAATAGCCATTTATATCCAATTGAGTTTGTCTGAAGGAAAAGCACAAGCTCTTTGTACTTCTTTCTCCGTTGTCTTGCTTCAAATGGAATATCCTTTAGCGTTCTGATAGTATTTCCCCCCACTTTCAGTGGTACTCCAGAACCGCTTCAAGAACCACCACTGTTCTGTTCCTTTCTTGTTTCAGAACCTCTCCGCCTTGCAGTCTTGTCACCCCCACTGGGAGAACTTCCAAAATTGATTCCACAACTGGATCGTGGTCAGTTTTCAACACTTCTCACCTCCTTCTGTTCTTTTGCATGTCCCCCCCCCCACTCTTTCTCATGACGGGTGCACCCATGCGGATCGATGGACACTGCACGAAAGCATCTTTGAGCCAATCCTAAATGCAGGTATCTAATGAAGCTGATGGGCAGGAGGTTCAGGACGGCCAAAAGGAAATACTACTTTACACAGAGAGTGATTAAAATGTGGAATTCACCGCCACGGGATGTCGTGATGGCCACGGGAATAAACAGCTTTAAAAGGGGATTAGATAGATTTTTTTTAAAAAAATGGATTTATACCCCACCCTTCACTTGGCGTCTCAGAGTAACTTACAAACTCCTTTCCCTTCCTCTCCCCACAACAGACACCTTGTGAGGTAGGTGGGGCTGATAGAGCTCTGAGAGAAACTGCTCTTGAGAGAACAACTCTGAGAGAACTTGTAACCAGCCCAAGATCAACCAGCTGGCTGCATGTGGAGGAGGAGTGGGGAATCAAACCCGGTTCTCCAGATTAGAGTCCGCCGCACTTAACCACCACACCAAATTGGCTCATGGAGGATAAGTCTATCAATGGCTACTAGCCATGGGGACTGAGGGGAACCTCCACATTCAGAGGCGCTGAACCTCTGAATCCCAGAGCCAGGAGACAACACCAACACCAGGGTGGCATCAACGGATGGTTATTTTTGTGTACAGTCTTTTCCTCACAGGCACCCACCCATGCTTTCACACATTGGTAAAACACAGCATCAAAACCCACTGCATGAAAACAGGCTCTTGAGACCAGTGTTAACGCAATCGCGCCGAGGCTGCGTTTTCGCAGTGTTTTATTGTGTATCTGTAACAATAATCAAGGAGCTGCGGTGGTTCAAGTGGTTAAGATGCTGAACTGCAGGCTGTGAAAGGTCAGTAGTTCAGCAGTGCGAGACCCGAGTGTGCCGCATGACGGAGTGAGCTCCCGTCTCTAGTTCCAGCTCCTGCCAACCTAGCAGTTCGAAAGCAAGAAATTGCAAGTAGATAAATAGGTACCACTTTGGTGGGAAGGTAACAGCGTTCCGTGTGCCTTGGTGTTTAGTCATGCCGACCACATGACCACGGAAATGTCTTCAGACAGCGCTGGCTCTTCGGCTTTGAAATGGAGATGAGCACCGCAGCCGTAGAGTCAGATTCGACTGGCTTTCGAGCAAGGGAACCTTTACTTTTACCTTATCTGTAACATAGAGCGGGGGAAAGGCGCACCCAAATGGATGTGGCTGAGAGCAAACCGTGCTTGCCGGCATCCTGTACACAATCCAGAAATGGAGCTTGGGATCAGGGAGGCTTCCAAAAGTATTGGTTCAGTCCGGAGATCTGGAACGCCCAAAGGCAGGTAGCAACTCAGGGAAGGGAATGTTCATACTTTTGGCAGAGACCATAGCTGTGTGGTCAAGCACTTCCACGCAGACTCAGCCTCCGTTCCGGCTCCCGGTTTCTCCAGTTGGACGTATCTTAGCAAGCAAGGCTTCCCCAAGACCGTTCTCTGCTGGGGAGAGTCACTGCCAGTCAGAGAAGATGACACTGAGCTGGGTGGGTCGACGGCCTGGCTTCGTGTGAGAAAAACCCTACGAAGAAACACTGAGGGACTTGGGAATGTCAAGTCTGGAGAAGAGAAGGCTGGGGGGGACGCCGCCGCGATTGCTCTCTTGAAGTATTCTGAAGTATTTGCAAGGCTGCCAGTTAGAGGCGGGCAGGGAGCTGTTCCTGTTGGCGGCAGAGGAAGCACAATAATGGGTTTAAATTAAGGGCGGAAACGTACCAGCTGGATATTGGGGGGGGGGGATTCACACGAAAGAGTAGTTCGGTTGTGGAATTGTCTGCTCAGGGAGGTGGTGAGCTAACCCCTGCAACTGGCATTCTTTAAGCAGCGGCTGGACAAACACTTCTCAGGGATGCTCTAGGCCAGTGATGGCGAACCTTTTAGAGACCGAGTGCCCAAACTGCGACCCAAAACCCACGTATTTATCGCAAAGTGCCAACACGGCCATTTAACCTGAATACTGAGGTTTCACTTTAGGAAAAACAACTCATACATTAACTTAAGATGATCCAAACAAAGGAAGGAAAGCAATCCCAAATGCTTTCATTTACTTAAAATTATTTGGCGGAGAATTCGACACTTGAATGATGGTCTGGGCCTGTCTGGGGCGATGGCACGCGTGCCCACAGAGAGGGCTCTGAGTGCCACCTCTGGCACCCGTGCCATAGGTTCGCCACCACTGCTCTAGGCTGATCCCTGCATTGAGCAGGGGGTTTGACTAGATGGCCCGTAGGACCCCTTCCAGCTCTGTGATTCTATGATTCTATACATTCAAGGTGTGGTTGAATTGGCTACCAGAAGTCTCAAAGATCTGCAAGGCTCTGTTTTAAGGACTTGCACATATATATGCGGGCTAAGAGAGAAGTTCATAAAAGTTATGAACACTGTGGAGAAGATGGGCACAAAGCAATATTTCTTCCTCCCCCATAGGAGAGGGATTCCTCCAAGAGCTGACTGGTAGAACGTTCAGACCAGAGAGACGAAGGCATTTCATGAGGAACTACTGGAATTCAAGACTCAGGACCCAGATGGGGGAATTTCATCCTTAGAAGAGATGCTCAAAGAGGCCACAGACTCACGAGGACCTCATCTCTAAGGCAGGAAGTCAAAAGTGACACCTGGGATCGTAACCGGTCCATCACCAAGCTTGCCTTCTTCTTGGGGCCCTTAGATGCCAGTGACTGCTAACCTTCCACATGACATCCAAGACACCTTCACAGGCCACACCGTATGCAGACATGGCGCAGTCATGTTTTCAGAGTGCACCATTCCAGATCAGAGCCAACATCACTCTAAAAACGGGAGCTACGCTCACCAGACATAGGGGACATCAGCTGTGCGCTTCCTCCTGCAGCGGTATTTCAGAGCAATGTCTGAAGCTACCTGCCTCTTGGCCTTAACCCTGTATTCCGCTCCCCTCTGCTCTGTCCATGGTCCTGATGCCTGGCCTGCCCTTCCAAATTTCTCAATCTAGCTTTTCAAGGGCAGGCATCTGTGTCCACCTGCTTCCTGGGCTGAAGGTCTTCTCCATGGTTCTACACCCCACCGCGAAAGGAGGATCCACTGTGGGCCTGAGATGTTCTGAGCAGGCTTCCGTTTCTATCCACTCCCCGCGTGACATTCTCCGTTGAGGGGATGGATTCAGAAGCTGTGGCAACTGGCCCCTGCTCGAGGCATTTGGAGCAAAGATAGCGACCAAGCACCGAGAAGGGAACCATGTGTGCAGATGATCACCGGGCATTCGGCATGGCTGAGAATTGATCGTCACGCTGAGGTTATCAGCGCGGTGGAGCTTAAGAGGACATCTGGTTGCCGTCTCCCGTCTCCCCCTCGGCGCCGGAATCAGGACACCACACCAGGAATCCTCTTAAAGGAAGCTAAGCAAAGTTGGGTCTCCTATCTGCTCTTAGGAGGACGGCAGTTCCTGAATTGCCCCCGACGTCGCGGCTGCTGAGGGCCCTAATGGGTCATCACCAATGGTTTATTGTCTCTTTTAAAAGTGTAATTAGTTCAAGTGTAAACAAAAAAAAGCCCCTTGGTTAATTAATTATTTTTAAACAGGGAAAGA
>NW_015163146.1:354980-360921 GCF_001447785.1 Gekko japonicus
GTGGGCGGGGGGGTGGGGGGGGAGGGGAGGGAGTGACCAACATCAAAAGAAGAGGCCTCGGGGAAAACGAGGGGGGGGGGAGCCATACCCACTGAAAATGGACCTGAGTTTATCCCTCCCCCCCTCCCCACCCCGCTTTTGCGATGGAGTGCATTTTGAGGGCTCTGTTTATGGCGCTGGGTCTCCATAGAAATGGCTAATGATTTTTTATGCATTAATGGAATAATGGACAGCTGTAATATATTGTTTAAAGAGACGGATAGGATCCTTTTAACGCTGACATGTATATAGATCTCAAGAGTGCCCGGGGAAGGCCGGCGCGTAGCCTCCATCTCTGTCCGACCCAAACCCAAGTGGGCCAAACCCCTTCAACTCAATCTGCCTCCGAGACGGGCCTTTAAGAGGCCATCGAGAAAATAAAAGAGAGAGAAAAAAACGCGTCTCCCCTCGCTCATTTTTTTTCTTTTTGGTCTTCGTACGGGTGGAAACTATATATAACTTCCTTTCCCGTCTGCAGCGCATGTGAGAAGAGGAGACGGCGACTTCCCAAAGCCTCTGTAGAGGTTGTAATTGGCTAGCCCTCGTGGTTTCTTCTCCGTGGGGGTCGGGGCTGGAACCGGAGGAAGGTTGCGCGTGGGAAGAGGCCCAGAGAGTTCCTTTCTTTCACTGCCAAATAGATTCGGTGAGCCTTTGTGTCTTCTGGGAAGGAACGAGCCCTCCTGGAAATACATTGTGCGAACAAACGTAAGGACACAAGCATAGCTCCGCAGGATCGGACCAAAGGTCCGTCTAGCCCAATGTCCTGTTTCCAACATTACAGCAGCCGAGCAGATTCTTCATGGAAAGTCACACTAAGGACATGAAGGCCACAGAGCTCCCCTGCTGCATGTCCCTGGCGTCTGATGTTCAGCGGTGGCCTTCCCCCGAACAGTGACATTCCGTTGTGCTCATGCAGCTAATGGCTGTTTGAAGAGAACTTCCTTTTCAAAGGGATTGGACAGATTCACAGCAGCACCCACAATGGCTGGATTTGACATGCAGTAGAGTGTGTTTGTGTGTGTGTGAATGAGTGAGTGCTGTCTTTAGAAACGTTTAGGAAGACCGTTTTTATTGGCCAGCAGTTTCGGATGGAGAGTAAGCTGCAGGCATCTTTTGTGCGTGTGGAAAGCGCCACCGCCGAGTTGCGGCCGACGCTCGGCGAGCCCAGCAAGGGGCCTTCAAGGCAAGCGAGAAGCAGAGGTTGGTTCGCCAGCGCCTTCCTCTGCAAAGTCTTCCTTGGTGGTCTCCCTTCCAAGCACCAACCCTGCTTAGCTTCCGAGATCTGACAAGATTGGGCTACGCTATGCTGTCTTCCCTCCAGGCATCTGGTGGGTTTGGTTTTTTGGGGGAAATTATTTGGGATTTTGTGTTGTTTGTTTTAAATTGTAATATTTTAATGGTGACTTGAAAGCTGGCCTGAGCCATGAGGAAAGGTAGGCCGGAAACATTTGAATAAACAAAGTTTGAGTCCAGTGGCACTTTTAAGACCAACAGAATTTTATTCAAGGGGTAAGCTTTCGTGTGCACACTTCTTCAGATACAGTGAAACAGAATTCCCTCAACCGTTACATATAGGAAGAGAAAGGGTTGGCTTTTTGTGCGTGTGCTAAAAATCACCTATATATGTGTGCCTGCATACAAAATCAGGGCTATTTTTGGGCAGGAACGCACAGGAACGGAGTCTGGCTGGTTCCTGAGTTGGCCACACCCAGCAGGAACTCATTAGCATAATAGACCACACCCAACAGCAGAAACTCATTAGGATTGGCTACATTAGGGGTGTGTGGCCTAACATGCAAAGGAGTTCCTGCTACAAAAAAAGGCCCTGGGTTTTGACAACAAACAAGGTAAACAGAATAAGAAGCAAAAGGTGGGTGTGGCTGGATGACAACACTTCTGGCAACACGGGGCTGCGGCCTACTATGCTAATGAGCTGTGGTGGCAGGGTGTGGCCTAATATGCTAATGAGTTTCAGCTGTTGGGTGTGGCCTGTTATGCTAATGAGTTCCTGCTGGGCTTTTTCTACAAAAAAAAGCCCTGCAAAAGCTTATACCTTCAATAAAACTTTGTTGGTCTTAAAGGTGCCCCACTGGACTCAATCTTTGTTCTGCTGCTTTAGACCAACACGGCTACCCAACAGGATTTGAATGAATGGATCTAGATAGAGAGAGGGAAAAAAGTCAGCAACTCATTTTGTGAAAAGTATAAGTTAACTTAACATGGTACGTGTGTTTTTTGTCTGGATGTATCGTGAAGCCATTCGTTTGGCAAATTCTGATATGGTGGGGTGGGGCAATCTTTTGTCCATCTGTACCTCATTGGCAATTGTATAAATATCTGTCATGTGCCCTCCCTTTCAATGCAGTGGAAGAACCCCCCGACACTTCTAACCCCTTGATCATTGTGATCTGCACAGTTTCCACCTCCATTTATTTTGTTAAGGAATTTACTAGAGCTCATTTGAACTTTTGCGTGTAAATATTTCCAGTGTGGAATGGGAGTTTCATGCAGGGATGGAAAAAAACATTCCCAATTTAAATATTCATTTATATTTTTTATCAACAAGAAGAAGAAGAAGAGGAAGAAGAGGAGATTGGATTTATACCCTGCCTTTCACTACCCGAAGGAGTCTCAGAGCGGCTTACAAACTCCTTTCCCTCCCCCTCCCCACAACAGACACCCTGTGAGGTAAAAGAAGAAGAAGAGACTGGATTTAGACCCCGCCCTTCACTACCCAAGGGAGTCTCAGAGGGGCTTACAAACTCCTTTCCCTCCCCCTCCCCACAACAGACACCCTGTGAGGTAAAAGAAGAAGAAGAGACTGGATTTAGACCCCGCCCTTCACTACCCAAGGGAGTCTCAGAGGGGCTTACAAACTCCTTTCCCTCCCCCTCCCCACAACAGACACCCTGTGAGGTAAAAGAAGAAGAAGAGACTGGATTTAGACCCCGCCCTTCACTACCCAAGGGAGTCTCAGAGGGGCTTACAAACTCCTTTCCCTCCCCCTCCCCACAACAGACACCCTGTGAGGTAGGTGGGGCTGAGAGAGCTCTTGACAGAACTGTCCATGAGAGAACAGCTCTGAAAGAACTATGGCTCGCCCAGGGTCATCCACCAGCTGCAAGTGAAGGAGTGGGGAATCAAACCTGGTTCTCCCAGATTAGAGTCCGCACACTAAACCACGACACCAAACTAGCTGTGGTTTCCGCTGATACCCTGCTTGCAATGCAGACTTCCACTTTGCCACCCTAAGTGGTTCCTGATGGTCCTGTAACCTGCATGAACAGAATTTCAGGGGGCTCAGTGGCCGATAGGTGGAGGTGGAGGTGGAGGTGGAGGTGGAGAAATCTTGCTCCATTCACAGATCTTGTAGGATCCAAGCCGAAGCCTCCTAGAGAAGACTCGGAGCTTCTTCTCTGGCTGGCCAAAGAGATCATCTGAAGCCTGCTTCAGTTTCTTTTCTGGTAGTAGTGGTGTAACCAGATAGTTTTGTGCTCTGGCCAAGTGTCAAGAAGCACACCCCTACAGGCTCAAACAGGGTGTTTCGTGCTGTGATTGGTGCTGGAGACAGTGGCAAAGAAGAGGATGCCAGGCAAGATGGTTTGTTGTTAAGCTGTTCCCCTAGTCCACTTCATGCCTGCTCAGCTCAGTTCTCTAGCTCTTTCGTTACTATGGCACCTGCGCCCATTTCTGAATGTAGATCCATTTTTTCGGGCACTCCAGGTGTGAGGTCAATGGGCCATAAGAACATAAGATAAGCCAGTGTTGGATCAGGCCAATGGCACATCCAGTCCAACACTCTGTCACCCAGTGGCCAAAAATACCAGGTGCCATCAGGAGGTCCATCAGTGGGGCCAGGGCACTAGAAGCCCTCTCACTGTTGCCCCCCCCCCCAGGCACCAAGAGCATCACTTGCCCCGGAGTCCCTATCTATACCTTGTGGCTAAGAGCCACTGATGGACCTCTGCTCCAGATACTTATCTAATGCTGTCTTGAAGCTGTCCATGCTTGTAAGCTGCCACCACCTCCTGTGGCAGTAAGCTGCCACCACCTCCTGTGGCAGTGAATTCCATGTGTCAATCACTCTTTGGGTGAAGAAGGACTTCCTTTCATCCGTTCTAACCCAACCACTCAGCAGTTTCATGGAGTGCCCACGAGTTCTTGTATTGTGAGAAAGGGAGAAAAGTACTTCTTTCTCGACCTGCTCCATCCCATGCATAATCTTATAAACCTCGATCACGTCACCCCTCAGTCGCTGTCTCTCCAAGCTAAAGAGCCCAGTGACACTTGCAGCTCCCATGTTTACGTTCAAACAAGCCAACCATGCTGAGCTGAATGAATGGGTGGATGGATCATCCAAGGAAGCAGTTTACCTGTTTTATCTAGCTAGCCATGTTGGTCTGCAGTAGAAGAGCTGGATTCATGTCCAGCTAGAACAGCAAGATTCATGTTTTTCTCTTATGTTCTTATATTGGATAAAACAGATGGGGTAGGAATCCATCAGTGGCTATTAGCCACGAGGTATAGAGGGAACACTCTGTCTGGGGCAGTGATGTTCCGTATTCTTGGTGTTTGGGGGCAACAGAGGGAGGGCTTCTGGAGTTGTGGCCCCACTGGCGGACCTCCTGGTGGCACCTGGGTTTTAGCCATTGTGTGACACAGAGTGTTGGACTGGATGGGCCATTGGCCTGACCCAACATGGCTTCTCCTATGTTCTTATGTTCAATAGCACCTTAGAGATCAATGAGATTTTCAGGGTATCTGGAGCTTTGAGCATAATTCGGCATTCAGGATGACCGAATGTTCGGTGTTTCGTTTCCACCTAGGTTTTACTCTGGCTGATTTCGCACTAGAGCTGCCTCGATGTTGCGCCGCCGTTTGCCCCGATACTATTGGTCAATTTCACACCCAAAGCTGCGAGGCTGCATTTTAACTCGCGGGTTCGGGTGTGAAATTGACCAATAGTATCGGGGCAAACGGCGGCGCAACATCGAGGCAGCTCTAGTGCGAAATCAGCCTCTGTTGCTTTGGCTCTCATTTTTCCACTGTCAGTACTGAAGATTTGTTTGCATCATGCGTACCTGTTAGGTTTTTATATGCGGTTGATATGGCATTTATATATGCAGTATATTCCATTTATCTGTGTAATGGACCTATAATGCAGATTTATTAAGGCACGAAAAATGTCCGTGCTTCATGGGGAAAACGTAGCGCGAGGAAGCAGAAACTGGTGCCAAGCTGAAGCGTCATGGGTTCGATCCATGGAAGAGAGAAATTGAAAGGGGGATTTGAGGGGCCCCGGTGCACCCCTTTCCTGTCCTGCTCTGTCTTTCCTAGGAATGCCACTGACTCCGGTTGAACAGAGGGATCTCTTGCAAAAAGCAGATGTTTTGCAAAACAGACAGAGGGTAACTCTGTTTTGTAGACTGAACGGTTGATCATGCTTTAAAGCAGCTATCCTTACCGGTTCCAGTTTGGATAGAATGTTTGCTGGAACACAGCATGTGACTGTGTGTGTGTGTGTGTGTGTGTGGGGTCTGAATAAGCAATGCAGAAACCCTAATAGCCCAGGCTAGCCTGATCTTATCAGAACTTGGAAGCTAAGTAGCATCAGCCACAGCCAGCACTTGGATGGGAGTCCACCAAGAATCATAGAATCATAGAATGTTAGAGTTGGAAGGGAGTCGTAGCTACCCCCTTCCTTGTGGGGGGGCCCTGGGGAAAGGGAGGGGGCCTGAGGTGTGTGCGCGCGCATCCCCACCTTACCTCTCATCCTCTGCTCCCTGGGGACCCCGCAGCAGGACCCCCTCGCCCGCGGAGCGCGGCGGCCACGCGGCTCCAGGCAGGCAGGCAGGGCGAGCAGGCGGGCCGGGGAGGCGCAGGAGGAGCCGGGCAGGGTTCG
>NW_015163146.1:361026-369314 GCF_001447785.1 Gekko japonicus
GGGACCAGGCGAGCGAGCAGGCGCCTCGGCACGTGCACGCGCCCCCCTGCCCACCGAACCCTGCCCGGCTCCTCCTGCGCCTCCCCGGCCCGCCCGCTCAGCCTGCCTGCCTGGAGCCGCGTGGCCGCCGCGCTCCGCGGGCGAGGGGGTCCTGCTGCGGGGACTCTCTCTCCCTCCCTGAGCTCCGCTGCTCTTCTGCCGCGGCTGACTCATGGCAAAGGGAGGCGGGCTGGTGTGTCGCTGCGGATCCCGACAGCGCCAGCCAAGCCCCCCTGGGGAGCAGAGGATCGAGAGGGAGGGGGCCCACAAACCGAGCAGGGGGGCCGGGCCCCATGGGCCCCATGGAGGCTACAGGCCTGGAAGGGACCTTGCAGGTCATCCAGTCCAACCCCCTGCACTCTGCAGGAGCAGAGCCGAAAGATAGCCCTACAACATACCCAAATGATGGTCATCCAGCCTCCGCTTGAAAACGTCCAGTGAAGGAGCATCCACCACCTCCCAAGGCAGTCTAACAGTTAGGAAGTTTCTCCTAATATTTAGCCGGTATCGACTCTTTTGTAATTTCCACCCATTAGATTTAGTCTTGCAATCCGGAGCAAGAGAGAATAGATCTGCTCCATCTTTTACAGGACAGCCCTTAAAATATTTGAAGACTGCAATCATGTCCCCTCTAAGCCTTCTTTTTCCCAAGCTAAACATAGAAAGACCAGGGTCGCTATTCAGAGGCAGGCAATGGCGAACCACCTCTGCTCTTCTCTTGCCTTGAAACCCCCATGAGATGGAAGTTCATGGGGTCACCGTGAGTTGACTGTTGTTCCACAGTACATGTTACCTTTACCTTAGAGAGCCTTTGGGCTGTTCTGGACCTAGAGGCACCTAGAATGGGAACAAGAATATCAAGGACTCAGCACCGTGATGGATATGACCAGAGAGGATGGAGGTGCCCCTAAGCTGGGGTTAGTCTTCTCAGTGCATGTCCAGAGTTGGACACAATCCATTTTGAGCTTTTGGGGTTAAGAACATAAGAACATAAGAAGAGCCCTGCTGGATCAGACCAGTGGTCCCTCTAGTCCAGCATCCTCTCTCCCACAGTGGCCAGCCAGTTCCTCTGGAGGGCCAACAACAGGGCAGAGAGGCCGAGGCCTTCATAAAGAACATCAGAAGAGCCCTGCTGGATCAGATCAGTGGTCCCTCTAGTCCAGCATCCAGTCTCACACAGTGGCCAACCAGTTCTTCTGGAGGACCAACAACATGGCATAGAGGCCGAGGCCTTCAAAAGAACATCAGAAGAGCCCTGCTGGATCAGACCAGTGGTCCATCTAGTCCAGCATCCTGTCTCGCACAGTGGCCAACCAGTTCCTCTGGAGGTCCAGCAACAGGGCATGGAGGTCAAGGCCTTCCCCTGATGTTGCCTCCTGGCTCTGGGATTCATAGTCTGACTGCCTCTGAGTGTGGAGGTTCCCTTTCATCACCAGGGCTAGTAGCCACTGATCGACCTCTCCTCCATGGATCCGTCCAATCCCTTTTTAAAATTTGTCTATGCCTGTGTGTCAGAACCCACAGCCAACAATGTAGTACACGCTTTCAGGAAAGGTAATACTTTATTGAAGAGCTATAGATGCATTAACATAGGGGCTGTTAAGAATGACGGCTGCCCATGGGGCATAATAGGATATAGGGTATTCGTATGCACCCCCCCACTGCCCTGGCCAATGAGCCACCCTCCCGCACGCGGGAGATAGAGCTTTGGCCGTTTAGCGCTGAAGCTGGGAACGAAACACTCTCTCACGGTTCCCAAGAAAACCAGGCATCAACATCTCCACCTGCAATACTTAGAGATAAGCATTGTAGCAGCAGAGAAGCACAGAAGGAATGCAAAGGCAATTAGAAGACAACCAACCTCCCCACCCTCATGGCAGCTGACACTGCGGCCACTGCTACATCCTCTGGCAGCGAATTCCACATTCTCAATCACTCTCTGTGTAAAGTAGTGTTTCCTTTTGTCCGTCCTGAACCTACTACCCACCAGCTTCATTGGAGGCCCTCAAGTTCCAGTGTTTGGGGAGAGGGAGAGAAAGTTCTCGTTGTCCACTCTCTCCACCCCTGGCATAATTTTATAAACTTCTATCATGTCCCCCTTTAGGCCTCTCTTTTCTAAACTAAAGAGTCCCAGAATCTTCAGCCTTTCCTCATAAGGAAGGTGCTCCAACCCCCTAATCATCTTGGTTGCTCTCCTCTGTACTTTTCCAAATGTCCTTCTGCAAACTAGGAATGAGCTGATCAGCTGTTTCCCCTTTCTTCCGGATTGTGTATGCATTAATCCATCTCATTCTCGTCGCTGTCGTCAACGAGTCTTTTACTTCTTCTCTGCTACTGGCGCAAAAAGATTGACGCTGAGCGATACATTCACTTTAACCGGGATGTTTGGGCACTAGGAGAAACGGGTGCACAAATAAAGGCTCTGTGTGGGTTCATTCCTCAGCAGGGAAGAAAGGGAATCCAAATGGGGAAGTTCAACTAGAACCAGATCACCTTTGAATTTTAGTCTCAGCCTTTGTCCCGATGTTTGGGTGGTCAGAATCATTCTCGGTTCCCACCAAAGCAACCTAGAGCTTAAGGCAGGAGCTTCTGCCCATGGCTTTATTTATTTATTTATGGAGTGAGCTCCCGGCCCTAGTCCTAGCTCCCGCCCACCCAGCGGTTCGAAAGCATTAACATCTAAAAGCAAGTAGATAAATGGGTACCTGCCCTAGGTGGCAGGGGGCACCTCCCCACTAGTGGGGTGTGCAGCGGAGGCGATGGCGGCGGCAGCAGCGGCGGCGATGGAACAGTAATGGCGGAGTGAAGTGTTGGAGCGGCTGAGGAGCGTCCGGCGAGTGCAGCGTGAGTCCGGCAGGGGCGGAGCCACGGAGGTGCGGCAGCACGGCGGCGTAGCGCGACGGAGCCGGAAAGGACAATAGTCGGAGCTGCGGCGGCCATGGGCCGCGCACCAGGAGGAGCCCCGCCGAGAGAAGGAGCAGCGGAATCCGCAGATCTGCCCCGGGAAAGAAGATCTGCCCCGGGACACAGAAGGAGAGCGCCAACGTCTGAGGCCACCGAAGAAGGCCAGACATCAGCAAGAGGCCTCGCTGCCAGGTGCTGGTAGGAAGCCACCCCCCCCATGATTGTGGCCTTAGTTAGGGAACAAATAATTGTGTAAGCCGCTCAGAGACCCCTCGGGGTTCAAGCGGGATACAAGCCGAAAGCATAAATAAATAAATATTTATTTATTTATTAGATTTGTATCCCACCCTCCCTGAATGGGCTCAGGGCGGCTGACAACAGAGGCAGATGCCATAACAAACAGTTAAAAGAGCATAAAAACAATCAATAAATAAAGTGCGGTGCTCTAGATGTTAAATCTTATTACTCCAAGATGGGTTCCATTTATCAACCTAGCCTGACAACGTAAAGTCTTCGGTCCTCTAGGCGTCTTCCCAGGGCCGGTTCACTTATAGGTCTAATCCACCGTCAAAGATGGTAAGACGGTGGTGGCACAATAACGGTGGCAGCTCCGCTCGGGGGTCGCATAACTTTGCCAGCCCAAAACTCTTGGATTCTTCCCTTTCTGTTGCTCCAGTGCCATTTGGTGCTGGAGGGGGGCGGGCAACAGTGGGAGGGCTTCTGGAATTCTGGCCCCGCTGGTGGACCTCCTGATAGCACCGGGGTTTGGGCCCCTGTGTGACACAGAGTGTAGGGCTGCATGGGCCACTGGCCTGATCCAACATGGTCTCTCTTATGTTGTTACTAGAAATAATGCCCGTTGCGGAAATAAATACAACGGGATCTAGAAAGAGGCTCTGGGAGAGTGCTCTGGCTTTGGGCAAACAGTATCAGTTTCCTGTGGTGACCTCAGCAGGGTTTAATGACAGAGTCCACTGTTTTCTCCAGAGGGAGTGATCTCTGCTACCTGAAGAGCATTCGTATGTTTGAGTTATCTGTAGCCCTCACCTGGAGAGTGGTAACCATTGTTACCCATTCTCCTCTCCCCTATGAGGTATGTTATGCAACTGAAAATCCCAACTGCCTTGCGGGGGGGGGGGAGTTTGAGGTGTGGAATGGACTGAAGTCCAATCAGCTTCCATATGCAAAAGACCAGGTTGTCGCAGCAGTTGTGGTGTGGGCGGGACCCGGGCTTTGCCTTCTGATTGGTGGCGATATATGCTGAGGAGCAGTGCCATCAGCCATACACTAAGGGAGTGCATTTTAGAATTAGAACTTTGGCACCCACTATTCAATTATATATAAGGAGAGATGAGCTTGACCAGCCCCCTCCCTCGGTCCCCATGAAAAGAAAAAAAATATTGAACAAAGTCCTGTATGCCTGGGAGGGCTAGTTCCAGATTTTCAGAAGTCCTGAGCAGGGAATCCCCAGGGGCCCCTTTCCCACTCACTCACCCATGTGTCTCCCTTCCTGCCCGCACATCGCTTCTCACTCTCCTCACAAGCCCTCCTGCTGCCGGTGCTCATAGCCATCGGCACTGCCCGCAGCCCTTTCCCTGATGGCACCAGGCAGTGCGTGCAGAAGAGAAGAAGAAGAGAGAAGGGATTGGATTCATATCCCACCCTCCACTACCCAAAGGAGTCTCAAAGGGGCTTTTAAACTCCTTCCCCTCCCCCTCCCCACAACAGACACCGGGTGAGGGAGGTGGGGCTGAGAGAGCTCTTTCGAGAACTGCCCTTGAGAGAACAGCTCTGAGAGAACTTATGCCTGACCCAAGGTCATGCCAGCAGCTGCATGTGGAGGAATGGGGGAATCAAATCCGGTTCTTCCAGATTAGAGCTCACACGCCTAACCCCTACACCGAACTCTCTCTCTCTGCCAGCACATGTGAGTTGGCAGAGAAATGGCATATTGGGAGGTCGGCCGCAGTGGGCCCCGCCAGGAGCCCTGGGCCCTGGAAGCTAGCCCACCTGAGTCAAATCCGACTCTAGGGTTGTGGTGCTCATCTCCGTTTCAAAGACGAAGAGCCAGCGCTGTCCGAAGACGTTTCCGTGGTCATGTGGCCGGCATGACTAAACACCAAGGTGCACGGAACGCTGTTGCCTTCCCACCGAAGTGGTACCTATTTATTGACTTGCAATTTCTTGCTTTCGAACTGCTAGGTTGGCAGGAGCTGGAACTAGAGATGGGAGCTCACTCCATCATGCGGCATCCGGGTCTCGAACTGGTGAACTACTGACCTTCCACAGCCTGCAGTTCAGCGTCTTAACCACTTGAGCCACCGCAGCTCCTACTGATACATGTGGTCTCTTGTTATTCCTTTGCTAGTATTGTGTCACTTTGTTATATAAACGTCTTTCACTAATTTTGGCATACTATTTGGGCGCTTTTCTGTCTGCGCTATTTATACAGTGCGTTCTTCCTTCGTGATTATATCGTACTGTGCTATCGCCATTGTCTACGCCTCCTCTCCCCCGAGAACCCGCCATCTTTTCCACGGCTCGGAAAAACTCTCAAGGTGAGGCTCACCTCCTTCCCGCTTCCACCGCTGGCCTGGCACGAGCACGCTCTCCTGCGGGCCCCTTCCAGCCAGACTCAATCAGCTATCGATTTGATCGACGGAGACGGAGCCTGCAGGTGTGACTATGAGGCACCCCGCTGAACCTCATTTCAGGAGGAGAGGCTGGAGGTTTTTTTAAAAAAACATTCTTTCCCCTGCTCCTTTCTTCTTCCCTCCACCCCGCATCCCTTAGGCAGCACGTAGTCCCCCCCCCTCATTCCTCTGCTTTCAGCGCAGATCTCCTAATGATCCTGTTGCAGAAAGTGGAGACACAGCAAAGACGGGAAGAGAGGATAACCTAGAGCCGGCATGGCGTGGTGGAGTGCCGGACTAGGGACTCGGAGACCCGGGTTCGAATCCCTGCTCTGCCGTGGAAGCTCACTGGGTGGCCTTGGGCAGCTGCACACATTCAGCCTAACCTACCTCACAGGTAGGGATATCAGCCTTTAGGTGGGCCCAGAGATCTCCTGGAATTACAGCTCATCTCCAGACAACAGAGATCAGTTCCCCTGGCTGCTTTGGAGGGTGGAGGTCCAATCTTGTCAATCGGTATATATGGTGGGCAGGGGTCATTTCCTGCTGGAGCACACAGGAGCGGAGCTCCGGCAGTAAAGAGCCCAGGGGGCGGGCACATGCAACAAGCCCCACCCCCTGCTTCCAGCAGCCCTCAGTCAGAGCAAGAAGCAGCCAGGTAAGCTGCAGAGCCCACCCCCAGCCCCCCGGTCCAAAACAGTCCAGTGGCACCTTTAAGACCAAGTTTTATTCAGGTACAAGCTCTCCCTCCTCTGCGAGGACAGATCTGCACGTCCCCCCCCCCAATAGCTAGCAAGCCAGAACAGTCCAGTGGAGCCTGAGCAGTGGGTGTTTGCATATTAGGCGATACACCACTAATGTAGCCAATCCTCCAAGATCTTACAGTAGCCCCTATAAGAAGAGCTCTGTAAGCTCTTGGAGGATTGGGTACATTAGGGTTGTGTCGCCTAATACGCAAAGGAGTCCCTGCTACAAAAAGAGCCCCAGTGGAGCCTATGACATGACATCCCAGTGTGGTCCCTCTCCTCTCCAAACCCCACCCTTCGCTGGAATCTTCAGGGATTCCCCAGGGATTTCCAGGGATTCCCTACTGTAGAGCTGGCAACTCTACTCACGCGGTTATTATGAGGGCAAAATGGAAGAGAGGAGAAGGAGGCAAAGTGCTCCGGGTCCCCATGTGGGAGGATGGCCGGGTATAAATGAAGAAAGGAAATAAATACATGTTCCAGGGTAAACAAAGAGATCCCTGTTTAAGTAAACAAAAGATTGTATGAACTTTTGGTCTGATCCAGTAAAGCCATCTAGTTCAGCATCCCGTCTCACACAGAGGCCAACCAGTTCCTCTGGAGGGCCAACAACAGGGCACAGAGACCGAGGCTGTCCCCTGATAAGAACATAAGAAGGGCTGCGCTGGATCAGACCAGTGGTCCCTCTAGTCCAGCATCCTGTCTCATACAGTGGCCAACCAGTTCCTCTGGAGGGCCGACAATAGGGCAGAGAGGCAAAGGCCTTCATAAGAACATCAGAAGAGCCCTGCTGGATCAGGCCAGTGGTCCCTCTATCCAGCATCCCGTCTCACACAGTGGCCAACCAGTTCCTCTGGAGGGCCGACAACAGGGCAGAGAGGCCGAGGCCTTCATAAGAACCTAAGAAGAGCCCTGCTGGATCAGACCAGTGGTCCCTCTAGTCCAGCATCCTCTCTCACACAGTGGCCAACCAGTTCCTCTGGAGGCTGGTTACAGGCTGCTCAGAGCTAGAGTTGCCAACTCCTGGCTTGGAAATTCCTGGAGATTTGGGGGTAGAGCATGAGGAGCATGGGGTTGGCCATAAGTATATAAGAGGAGCCCTGCCGGATCAGACCAATCTAGTCCACCATCAATCCAGTCCACCATCCTGTCTCACACAGTGGCCAACCAAGTCCTCTGGAGGGCTAATAATAGGGTATAGAGGCCTTCCTCTGATGTTGCCTCCTCTCTCTGGGATTCAGAGGTTCAGTGCCTCTGAATGTGGAGGTTCCCCTCAGTCACCACAGCGATTAGCCATTGATAGACTTATCCTCCACGAATCTATCTCACCCCCTTTTAAAGCTGTTTATCCTTGTGGCCATCACGACATCCTCTGGCAGTGAATTCCACATTTTAATTACTCTTAGCAATCTATCCATCAGTTACCTTTTTATCCTGCCCTTCCTCCAAAGAATAAGGAGTGATGGATGTGAGCAAAGGGAGGGGATTTCCTGGGAGCAGCTTGGCCACCCAATGAGATCTGTGCTGAGTTTCTGTCACCCTCCCTTTTAGCAGGTCATCGAAAGATGGGCATGACCAGAGGTGAGAGTTGGAGGGGTCATGGTCTTTTAGCCCTGCAGCTCACAGCCGTTATCTTTATTGTACTTTTCAATTTCAGTTTGTTATAACCCCCATCCCTTGTTTGTTTCTTTAAATTACATTTTTGTAAGCGGTGGTTCAAGTGGTTAAGACGCTGAACTGCAGGCTGTGGAAGGTCAGTAGTTCAGCAGTTCGAGACCTGGGTGCCGCATGACGGAGTGAGCTCCCGTCTCTAGTTCCAGCTCCTGCCAACCTAGCAGTTCGAAAGCAAGAAATTGCAAGTAGATAAATAGGTACCACTTCGGTGGGAAGGAAACAGCGTTCCGTGCGCCTTAGCGTTTAGTCCTATCCAAGATGGTGGCGCCGCGGGGCGTGTGTGCTTTCACGC
>NW_015163147.1:0-11989 GCF_001447785.1 Gekko japonicus
CTCAAGGTGACCATAGCATGGATCACCGTAGTCAGGTCATTGCATTCGAGGAAGGGAACTAACTGCCTAATCAGCCGTAGATGGTAAAAGGCTGCCTTGGCAGTGGCTGCTACCTGGGCCTCCACTGTTAAGGCAGCATCCAGGAACACTCCCAAACTCCTGACCCTTGGCGCTGACACCAGCGGCGCCCCACTGAAGTTTGGTAATGGGATCCCTGCCCCCAACCTGCTCCGACTCAGGCACAGGACCTCTGTCTTCATCTGATTCAATTTCAGTCAGCTCAGTCTAAGCCATCCCACCACGTCCTGAAGCGCCCGGTCCAGGTCATCTGAGGTAGAGTTGGACTGACCGCCCAACAGCAGATATAGCTGGGTGTCATCTATGTATTGGTGACACCCTAGCCTATGCCTCTGGGCAATCTGGGCAAGGGGGTGCATGTAGATGTTAAAAAACATTGGGGATAGCACTGCCCCTTGGGAACCCCACACACCAGTGGGTACCTCTGGGACGTCTGCTCCCCAAGTGCCACCCTCTGTCCCCGACCTTGTAGGAAGGAGACAAGCTATTGCAGGGCAAGCCCCTGAATCCCAGTGTCAGCGAGGCAGTGGATCAGTAACTGATGGTCGACTGTGTTGAACGCCGCCAACAGGTCCAACAGCAGCAGTACTGCCATGCTACCCTGATCCAGATGCCTCCAGAGGTCGTCTATGAAGGTGACCAGTGCCGTCTCCGTCCCATGGCCCGGACGGGAGCCAGATTGGAAAGGTTCTAGCATGGAAGTGTCATCCATAAAGCTCTGCAACTGAATCACCACCGCTCTCTCAAGTAATTTGCCCAAATAGGGCAAATTTGAAACCACCCGATAATTAGCCAATTTGGCCAGGTCCAAGGATGGTTTTTTCAAGAGAGGGCAGACCAACGCTTCCTTGAGTGCCCCCGGAAACAGTCCCTCAGCAAGGGACTTGTTGATAATATCCCTGAGGGCACCTCGAAGCCCCTCATGAGCAGCTTTTATAAGCTATGAAGGGCACAGATAAGGCTGCACGTGGTTGGGTGTACCGTTGAGATCAGTCTGTTGACTTCCTCAAGGCTGAGTGGACTGAAATAATCCAGAATAGGACCAGAAGATGTGCATGGGGCCTCGAGTTCCCTCACTGTCTGAACTGTGGCGGGGAGGCTGCGGCGGAGCAACAAGACTTTATCTGCAAAGTAGCTTGCAAAAGCCTCACAGCCCATATCCAATTCCCTAGCATTTGGTCTGCCATATGGCAGATCTGTTAATGACTGAATAGTTCTAAACAATTGTGCCGGGCGTGAGCTAGCAGATGCAACCATGGCCATGTAGAACTGTCTCTTCGAGGCTTTGACTGCCATCCCATAGGATCTCATAAACGTCCTATAAGATGCTCTTGTTGCTTTGTTGTGAGCACACCGCCACCATCTTTCTGAGCCCTCATTTAATCAGCCGCAGCTCCTGGGTAAACCAAGGAGTCCGCTTAGAGCGATGGCGCAGAGGGCATCAGGGAGCGATCTCGTCGATAGATGCTGAGAGTCAGCCATGCCAATCCTCGACTAGCTCATCCAACAAGCTGCCAGGGGGCATAGGTTCCCGCGGAGCCATCTGAAGCCACTGAGGGTCCATTTGGTTCCGCAGGTGAGCTAAAATATGCTCGCTGCCCAATATAGGTGCTCCAGTGCCCAATAATACTGTCTGACAGCAAGCACTGGGGAAGGGGCCCTAAACAGGGGAGGCCAAAATGGCTGAATGCCCACCGCCTCAACGAAAGGCCTGGTGGAACAGCTCCATTTTACAGGCCCTGTGGAACTGTGCTAGGTCCTGCAGGGCCCTGATCTCAGGTGGGAGCGTGTTCCACCTGGCTGGGGCAAGGGCTGAAAAAGCCTTCACCTTGGTTGAAGAAGAAGAAGAAGAAGAGAAGAGATTGGATTTATACCCCGCCCTTCATTTGGAGTCTCAGAGCGGCTTACAAACTCCTTTCCCTTCCCCTCCCCACAACAGACACCCTGTGAGGTGGGTGGGGCTGAGAGAACTCTGACACAAACTGCTCTTTTTCAAGGACAGCTGTGCCAGAGCTTGTGACTGACCCAAGGTCACATCAGCAGGTGCAAGTGGAGGAGTGGGGAATCAAACCCGGTTCTCCCAGATTAGAGTCTGCACACTTAACCACTACACCAAACTGGCTAAGCAGATGTCCTTCGGGCCAGGGACCACCAGAAGGTGTTGAACAGAAGAGTGTAAAGCTCTCCGGGGCTCATATAGGGAGAGGAGGTCCAGGAGGTATGATGGTCCCAGGCCAGATTGGGCTTTAAAGGTCAAAACCATGACCTTGAAATTGATCCAGTATTTGATGGGAAGCCAGTGCAGTTGCAGCCAGTGCAGTATCCATTCATAAACTGCCACAAACTGCCATGATCAACATGGAGATTTGTGGAATGTTTGTGCCGGTTTCCCTTCCATGAATATCACTTCATGAACCATGAATTGCCCTAGGGGACACAATCCTGTTGCCCAGGAAACCATCCACCATTCTCTGCTTTACTATGGAACTGTACTGGCAGTCTCCTTGCTTTCCAATATTGTGTAGCAATACTTTCACCCCCATCTAGCTCTTGAAAAATTGCAATATAATGTAAATGGGTATATGCATCCATTAAAAGCAATTTAGTATGGATTAATAACATCCACTTTGAAGAGGATATTCCCTACCACATTAGTCTCAATGGGACATACATTTGGATGTACATATCCATGTGCATCCATATCTTAATTTCACTAACTAGTTAGTTAACGCAACCATGTTTGGTCAAGGAAGCATAAGCCTCGGGACCTTGTTGATGGGGAATGTGAGAACCATCTTCATGTGAAAAGGTTCATGCTGTTTTGCAGAGGAGTGTGAAAACATCATTGCAAAAAGGAGCACTTTGTTTCACAGAGGAGAAACATGTTTGTAAAACCCATACCCCCATTTTTGCTTTGACTTAGGTATGTCCACCCTAAATTGGCAACAGTAGCTGATAAAATGGGATTTTGATTTTTTCCAAAAGCAAGGATAAGCTGGGTCGTGTATCTGTTGGGCAGGTACACATAATGAGTGACAACTCTGAAGCCAGTGGTCTAACTCTTCTTTTACTTTTTAAAAATTTCTTTCTTTAAAAAAAAAACAGAAGAAAAAGAACAGGGGAGGGGACCTAAAATCCAACAACTAAGTAAGATTGGGGGGGGGGAGGACGGGGGACAAAAACAATACATAAAGCCAAGACAAAATTAAAACAACAGTGGTGGCAGTTGTTGTTGTTCAGTCGCACAGTCGAGTCCGACTCTTCGCGACCCCATGGACCAGATCACGCCAGGCCTTCCTGTCTTAGTGGTGGCAGATCTACACATAATTTTCTATAAACGATATCTAAAAAAAACTCCATATGCAATTACCATCTATATGGCATGTGTTCAAATGTTGATTGAGTTCTAAGGTCCTTGATCCATTGATTTACTGGAGGTGGGCTTTTAGAAGAAGAAGAAGAAGAGATTGGATTTATACCCCGCCCTTCACTACCCAAAGGTGTCTCAGAGCGGCTTACAAACTCCTTTCCCTTCCCCTCCCTACAACAGACACCCTGTGTGAGGTAAGTGGGGCTGAGAGAGCTCTTGACAGAAACTGCTCTTTTTCAAGAACAGCTCTTATCAGAACTACAGCTTGCTCAAGGTCATCCAGCCATAAAATTGATATGAATGATAACATCTTTCCATAAAAATGAATGAATGGACATTCCTGAAGCTTATGATCAAGGGGCACATCCTGTAAGTTACAACACCATCAGTTAGACATCTTACTCAATCCTTTGCTAAAGAGATGCTGTGGTGTCCAGTTGTAAACATAATTTTTTTGCTGAAGAAGTCTCAACTTAAGATCCAAAGAGAGAGTAGGTATAGACTTTAAGGCCATATCCCATTGATTTGACAAAATATGGTGATCTAATTCCTTATTCCATTCATTTCTAAGACTCTGAACATCATATTTGTTAAATTGACATCAAATGTTTATAAACAAACATTGTAGGTTTCCTTTTCTGCCTTGATTCAATTAGAGTTTATAGGAGCAAAGGGGACTAACATAGGGGCCTGTTTGCAGAAGCAAGGGGAAAATAGGAGCAGCTGTCTGAAATGACTTTCCCCAGCAGAGAAGAGAAAGGGAAGAGAGTTTTGTCGCAGTCAGTAACAGCTCTGGCTAGAAATGCCAAATATGTTTTTATGGGGGCACTGTGATCTCTCTTGCTTTAGTGAACCCACTGGGGGTGATAAGGATCTTGCTTCTTCCTGCAGTCAATTCAGGCATCACACAATAGTGTGAACCACAAGCCTTGTTGGGAAGAACATTGTTCCTGAGGGCAAAACAACCACCCACACACCCAACCCCCCAAAAAAAACTCATGGACACAGGCACAGTCACACTACAGCCCTAATTGGACCAAATTAAATAAAAGGATATTATCCTCCCAACAGGACAAAACAACCACCCACACACCCAACCCCCCCCCAAAAAACATGGACACAGGCACAGTCACACTATAGCCCTAATTGGACCAAATTAAATGAAAGGATATTATCCTCCCAACTGGACATGTTGAAACAAAAGATGGTACAATGAGGAATTCTTTCATGTTTACTGGGGTCTATGCCTTTCGGAATGTAGAACTCTTACGGACTACATCAAACAATTCCACACTTTAAGTTGCTGATCAGGTATGTGGGGGGAGAGGGGGCCATGCTGCTTTGTTATTGGTCATGTCTTCATGTTTGCAATACAGGAAAGGAGAGCTAGTTAGAGACAACTTGGAAGTGCTTCATGTTAAATCTGGTCTCAGGGGCAAAGCAAGTTACCTATAGAATTAACAAAGGGGGAAATGTCATTAAGTAAATAGCTTAATGCCAATCTAGCTGTGTTAAGAACATAAGAGATGCCAATGTTGGATCAGGCCAAAGGCCCATCCAGTCCAACATTCTGTATCACACAGTGGCCAGAAATACCAGTGCCATCAGGAGATCCACCAGTGGGGCCAGGACATTAGAAGCCCTCCCACTGGTGACCCTCCCCCCAAGCACCAAGAAGACAGAGCATCACTTGCCCCAGAGTCCCTATCTATACCTTGTGGCTAATAGCCACTGATGGACCTCTGCTCCATATGCTTATCTAATTCCCTTTTGAAGCCGTCCATGCTTGTAGCCGCCACCACTTCCTGTGGCAGTGAATTCCATGTGTTAATCACTCTTTGGGTGAAGAAGTACTTCCTTTTATCCATTCTAACCCGTTCTTTTATCCATTCTAATGTTATATCATTACTGATATTAGTTTAAAAACAGCTAAGTTGCATTTACATTCAGATGAAGGAATGTACAGCGAATGGCCGTCATGCCCCCCTTACAGGCTTCCCAGAGGGATATGACTGACCATTGTGAGAAACAGGATGCTGGACTAGGTGGGCCTGTGGTCTGATTCAGCTGTGTTCATATGTTCTTAAGGTGCCAGGGAGGAAGGACTCCTGCCAAAGTGACTTCTGCATTACTTCAGCTGGCAGTACTTCAGCTCATTTAGGAAAAATGCCAGCTGTTCCCTGGTGAGGGCTTTCTTTGCCTTTTCCCAGAAATCTGGTTTCAGTTGTCCGGCCCCTGGGCTTCCAACAGGGCAAAGTAAAGCTGTGCTTATTACATCACCTCCTGTATTAATACAGCATCATGCACCCCTCCTTTTTCTTGACCAACTACGCCTTTACACCCAGATTTTAATAACTTCTGCTGGAACACTGGACAAAGCCTGCTTCTGTCAGTTTCTGAATGAACTGACTTTTGCACTTCATCAGGACATCCCAAATTAAATTCTTCTTTCACAGGCATGGCCCTGTTTGCTTATCCACCCTCCCGCTTTAGCAAACACTGACATTGCTTTGGGGCATCGTACATTGGGACACACGAAGGCCATGATGCGTATCTGTGTGTTGGGTTTGGCTCATGTGTGCTATTGGTGGCGGTGGAAAGTGCCGTCGGGTCACAGCTCACTTATGGTGGCCCCATAGCATTTTCAAGGCAAGAGGCATTCAGAGGTGGTTTGTCATGGCCTGCCTCCACGTCATGCCCCTGGTGGTTTTCCTTGGAGGTCTCCCATCCAAATACTAGCCTGGGCCATCCCCGCTTCGCTTCTGAGATCTGATGAGATCAGGCTACCCCGGGCTATCCAGGTCAGGTCTCACATGCCATTACAGGACAAGAAATTCCTTTCTTCCGCTGTAAAAGGTAAAGGTAAAGGTTCCCTTGCTCGAAAGCCAGTCGAGTCCGACTCTAGAGATGCGGTGCTCATCTCCGTTTCAAAGCCGAAGAGCCAGCGCTGTCCGAAGACGTTTCCGTGGTCATGTGGCCGGCATGACTAAACACCAAGGCGCACGGAATGCTGTTACCTTCCCACCGAAGTGGTACCTATTTATCTACTTCCAATTTCTTGCTTTCGAACTGCTAGGTTGGCAGGAGCTGGAACTAGAGACGGGAGCTCACTCCATCATGCGGCACACTCGGGTCTCGAACTGCTGAACTACCCCCCTTCCACAGCCTGCAGTTCAGCGTCTTAACCACTTGAGCCACCACTGTAAGCAGGGCTAAAGGAGGGCTCCCGAGACAGCCCCGGGAAACAGTGGCACTGAGAAGATGCCCGTTCAGACCAGTAATGCTCCTTGGCTGTGAGTGAGCCTGCTACAGCCTCAGCTCCTTTTTGCTGTCAGGAAAGCCCCATACAGTCATCCTCATTAGGTAGACATGTGGGATGCCAGACCTATACTCCAGAAAATGTCCAGGCCAGTTCTCAGACACATAGATACTGGTGGAGGTGATCAGTATCCATGAACATGCAGGTTTTCACATGCAAAAAATGTGCCAAAAATACTCAGCGGGAGGTTGTCAAAAAAGGTCAGCGTAGAAATCTGTCCCACTCACACACATTTATTCTACATATATAACCGCAGACTGCCTGAAAGCATCTTACAGTAGTGTCCTGTATACTGCCAGCTTCTATTAACAGTAGATGTTGCTTTAGATGAAACAGCACTTGCTTTGCAGTCTTCTTAGAGCCACGTGTGGAGAGTGGCAATGAAAGGAGCTGCTGGCGGTGCTCCTCCCTCACCACTCGACTGGGTGCCTCTTAGTGCAAGCAAGTTCCAAGCTGCAGACCTTCCCTCTTCTGCAGCCTGGGATGATTCAGGGGTGTGCTCTCTTATGGGGAGCAGAGTTACACAGTTCTTTAAATTAGTGGTCCCCAGGGCTTTTTTTGTAGAAAAAGTCCAGCAGGAACTCATTAGCATAATAGGCCACACCCAACAGCAGAAACTCATTAGCATATTAGGCTACACCCCCATGTTACCAGAAGTGTGGTCATCCAGCCACACCCACCTTTTGCTTGTTATTCTGTTTACCTTGTTTGTTGTCAAAACCCAGGGCTTTTTTGTAGCAGGAACTCCTTTGCATGTTAGGCCACACACCCCTAATGTAGCCAATCCTAATGAGTTTCTGCTGTTGGGTGTGGCCTGTTATGCTAATGAGTTCCTGCTGGGCGTGGCCAATTTGGGAGCCAGCCGGAACTCCGTTCCTGTGCGTTCGTGCCCAAAAATAGCCCTGGTGGTCCCCAGCCTTTTTGATAGGGTGACCCAAAAGTCCAAATTCACTTGGTGTGGTGACCAGCCATGGTTGGCCCAAGGGATTTTTTTTTTTTTGGCAGCTTAGGCAGACTATGACCTTGGCACCTATCTAGTTCAGCATTCCATTTTCTACAGTGGCTAGGCAGATGTAAGCACAGCTCCCCCAACTATAAACCCCAAACTAGTGGTCTTCGGACACACACAGCCTTTGCATATGGAGGTTACATTCTAGCCATTGACCACCATCTGTTTCTTCATTCCTCCCTCTAACCTCCCCTAAGATTCTAAGAAACTCACTCTACTAACCATCAGGATAACTTTGACTTGATCAACATGTCTATGTAGTGAAGAAAAAAAAATAAACTAATGTATGACCTGGAAGATACTGTTTCCAGGGTCAGATCTTGGTTTCCAAAATACAAGAGAGCAATGAAAAGGGCAGGGGTCGCCATTAGGGAGGGCTGGTCCGTAACCCACTTCCAGAGGCTTCATGACCCAATTTAGGGTCCCAACCCACAGTTTGGGAAACTCTGCTTTAAAACTTCTTGAAACAGTACCTTAGCTAACAGTTAAATGTGTGTGTACAGCCACACAACCCTTTTATCTTTGTAGCCAACAACTTGAGCACCAGCACATAACAGTTCCTGTCTAACTTTTCTAATCCCGTCTGATTTTATTGGGTCCCAGGACATGCCTGCAAACAGGCTGCATACCTCCTCCCTTCTGCAGGTAGCTAGGCTGAGGGATATTGCCCTTAGCACCAGTTTGGTGTAGTGGTTAAGAGTGGCGGACTCTAATCTGGGAGAACCAGGTTTGATTTCCCCACTCCTCTTCATGCAGCCAGCTGGGTGACCTTGGGTCAGTCACAGTTCTCTCAGGGCTGTTCTCTCAAGAGCAGTTCTCTCAGAGCCCTCTCAGCCCCACCTATCTCACAGGGTGTCTGTTTTGGGGAGAGGAAGGGAAGGGAAGGAGATTGTAAGCTGCTCTGAGACTTTGGCTGCGGTCACACACACTAAATAATCCACTTCCAGTGTGCTTTCCAATTGGATTTTGCCAGTTCACACACTAAAATCCAGTTGGAAAGTGCACTGAAAGTGGATTGAAGGTGGATTTTTAGTATGTGTGACTGCAGCCTCTGAGTGAAGGGTGGGGTATAATCCAACTCCTCCTCCTCCTCCCCCTTCTTCTTGACAGAACCAGTTTCGCTCACTGTACTCATCAGAACCAGTCCCCTGATTACTACAACCCTTCCTTACTAAACCCCCCCCAAACACAATAATAGCCATATGTTATAAAGGGACAGCAACAAGAGAGGGCAGGATAAATAAAATGAAGCTTTTCCTCCTAGGAAACTGAAGTGATGCAAAACCTTTTCACAGCTGTTCGATATAGGAGTTGTGCTGGAAAAACAAGCAGGCAACCTCATGACAGCATCTACCCAAGCCTTTCCAAGACCAGATTTGAGAAGATATGCACACTTTTCAAAGAGAAAATTCCACCTGGTATGGCTTCTTCATTCAGAACAACATTGGTGAAATTCTTCTGGCGAATAGGCGGGAGCCTATTCAGGCAGTTGCAGCAAACATGCCTATTTCCTGTGGCCTAATAGCTTATGTGTATAGTTGGAGAATGAACAGGCCAGTCTTGTGCAGCCTGAGTTTCCGTATTAGTTGCATAACGGAACGTCCCAAACAGGGAGCTTCCTGTCAAGATGGAAACTGTAAACAATGCTCAAGCACTGCTGGCTTGGCACAAAGGGGACTACACGCTTCACAAGATGAAGCTAAATGTCATAGGAAGTCAGTCCATGGCTGATTAACAGCTGTAACTGCCCCAAAGAGACTGTAGTGTTCTTAATATCAAGGGCCTTGATCCATCTTCTCCATGACGTTAACGCCAGCTATGATCCTTCCACACCCAGCCCAGCTGTAATGGGAGCTAAATTGTGCCTTTCATCAGCACAATGAAATGCTTTGCCAGGAATTATTTCCATGGGGAAAACGAATGTAGCCAAGCAACTCAATGGAATCTCGCAGCTTGTTAGAGTGGGCAAACACAGGGAAAGTGCTACCAGGAGGCCTTTTTGTATTCTATTTAATTAAATGGTGTTAAGCTAATGTTTGCTGCAGGAAGGAACACCGCGGGGACACACACACACACACACACACAATTTATGTATAAAATGTGTGTGTTGCTTTCCTTTATCTAAAAAAGCAAAGAGCTGGTTACTACCTTTGATGGATAGGACACACATCCAAACACACTGCATATTTGTTCCCAGAACAATTTGGAGAGCATGTACAGTTACCATGAGAGATTATCCAGGGCCTACTATGTAAGCTTTTAGCAACTGCACATCACAAGAGAAAGCAACACGTGGCTCTAAAGAAAATCTTTGTTCATATATTTATTTCTGGATGTGTGTTGTTTTACAATAGTAATATTGACCACTGAGGAAGGCCCTAAGGGGCCGAAATGCGTATGGTCTACTGGTCATAAGATATACCCATCAATTGTATATGTAAAACTTTCAGCTCTGTGTGTAAAAAGTTTTTAAGAGTCTGATATTTGGATCATTTAACCTATTTTATCTTTTACTAATGTGTACACCGTATTTTTATAATAACTTATTTTGTTAGCTTGACCCTCATCTATCACAACCATATCTTGGGTTGAGTCCCACCCCCTTTTTTCCCCTCGGTTTTTACTTAAAAGTAAAACCAGGGGTCATTTCGTAGAAAAAGAGGTGCAGGAGCTCATTAGAATAACTTATTAGCATAACTTATTTGCATATGCCACACCCCCTGACATCACCGGAAGTGTGTCAGAAGGCAACACCCACCGCTCAGGCTCCACTGGACTGTTTTGGATTGCTAGCTATTGGAGGGGGGAGAATGTGCAGATCTACCCTCACAGGTTTGCTTCATGTACAGGCAAATCACAGGTGTAGGCAAAGGAGCCGTCCTACAGGGCAGCCGATCCATCAGCCCACATTATATCCTGAGACACTGTACACCAACTTCTCTCTGTATCTCCTGCCAGCATCTACAATGCTGTGCTTCCTTTTCACCCAGATGACCATTTGTGTGTCCCCCCCCACCCCCCAGCAAGGCACGAAGTTGCGTCTTCCAGCCCTGATAGGCACTAGAATAAACCATTTCCCAACAATTAAGAAGCATGGAGGAGATAGCTACCACTATTAACAAGCATTACCATTCCTTTTGTCAGGTGGGATATGTTAGATCGCCGCTAACAAAGAGTCGGAGAGTGATTTCAGCAATAGTGATCAGCTTTATTGCAGGTACGAACAAGCACTTGAAATAAGTCATAACCAGAACAGTTTAACATTGGGAGCTAGGCTCCTTTTAAACATTCCCGGGCTAATGTAGCCACGCCTATTTACAATAAACAACCAATGATGTTGTGCGGATAATGTCCAATGAGAGTTCTTCCCTCGCAGGGAATTGGCACAGTTCTAATTGGTCGCTGTTGTGGAGCGACCAATAGCAAGTTAGCTCGGAGGAGCCTTCCTCTGGCTCGAAGCTTAACATGAAGAGTCATGCGGCGATTAATGCAAGCCTTTTCAAATACACCGCAGGATAGACTGAATCACAGTGATCAGAGGCCAAGCCATAACATGACAGGAACCACTTGTTTAAACATTGTTTAAATTATCGCACCATTTACTCAGCCCTAATCAGGTTTACGAGAGATGGGAGGAGTCAGATTTTGTTGTTGTTGTTGTTGTTGTTAATACAGTGCATGCTTTTGAACATGTCATTCTTATCGCTGTAATCTATCAAATTATTAAAAGTAAAAATAATTATTTGGAAATAGTTTGGAAATAGTTACATGCATGTCTCAGTTATACGAATGGCTGAGGAGTGCCAAAGATATGTTTGGAGTTGTGTGGTTTTATTTTCCCCAACTTACAAAGATGCACATCTTCTGGTAAAGAAGTGGAGTGTGTTAAGTAGCCCTTTGGAGGACCCGGAAGAATTAGGAACAGGGTTGAGAATGAAGCAAAAGAATGCAGGACTTTCGGTCTCATGTGGCTTATTCCGAAACACCACAGGGCATGTTTAACAGAAAACTAATCAAATATTAACAGAATGAACACCAACAATTCTGCAGAGGTTACTGTTTTTGAAAACCTGATGTCTTGTTTTTATCAACAGTGTGTTATATGCAAAGTTTTTCTTGGAAGAAGGGAATAAGGCAGTGAAGGATGGGCCTTCTTTTGGGATTGCCTCCAGATCTTAAGCCCCACGGGTGGTAGTACTGAATCACTCAGATA
>NW_015163147.1:12051-14594 GCF_001447785.1 Gekko japonicus
AGAACGGAGGAATAAAGATATGATTGATTAAAAGGCAGTGTGACTCAGAATAGAAATGACATATACAAAGGACTTCCAACATCTGGAACAGGCACATGTATCTGCCATAAGGATGGGGAAATATTCCCTGTTTCCATAAGCGTGTCAGCTGTTTAGGTTCTCTGATTTTTGAGGGCTCATCTGTACTGTATATATAACTTCTAGTGATGTGTGTCCAGTTTCTGCATGATACTCAAGGACTTGTGTAAAGAAGGCTATTACTAGAATACTGTAAGCAGTATTTATATCTGCATAAAGGTATGCAGTATGATACAATTCTATAACGCTAATTCCTCTTTTGTGCAGTCTATGGTCTGTGCTCTAGGTAGGGTTGCCAAGTCCAAATTCACTTACCCCGGCGGAGTCCCGCTCCGTTCTGGGACTCCGCATGCACGCACCGCCGCAATGACGCCACCTGGAAGTTACATCATCGCATCAGCACGTTGGTGGTGGGCCACTAGGATTCGAGGGAAAACCATAGAGTTTCCCCTCAAATCATAGAGCGTCCCACCCCCCAACGTGGACAGCATGATGATGTCACCTCTGGGTGACATCATCATACTGGGGACGTGTGCTGGAAGGGGGTGGAGTTCCCCCTGGGGCCCGATTTGCTGGCATCGGGTAACGGGCCTCTCGAGCGGGGGTTTACCCTCCCCCCGGGGGGACTTGGCAAGCCTAGCTCTAGGGCTGCCAACCTCCAGGTGGGGCCTGTAGATCTCTCGGAGTTACAACCCACCCTCACACTACAGAGATTAGTTCCCATGGAGAAAACGGCCACTTTGGAAGGTGGGCTCTATGGCATTATACCCCACTGAGATCCCTCCCCTCCCAAACCCCACCCACCCCAGGTTCCACTGCCAAATGTCCAGGAATTTCCTAACCTGGCATTGGCAACCCTATGTGTAATGTACTGGGAGTATTACATGAATCGCCTAATTCACTTAAAATGTTAAGCTTCGAGCCAGTCAGGGCTCCATCTACTCTCGCACCCTATTGGTCATTCTGAACAAGCGACCAATCGCAGCTAAGCAAGGTCCCTAAGCGGGAAGAGTTCCCATTGATCTTTATCCTGACAATCTTATTGGTTGTTATTTGTAAATAGGTGTGGCTATGTTAGCCCGGGAATGTTTAAAAGGAGCCTAGCTCCCAATGTTAATCTGTTCTGGTTTTGAATGCGTTTGTGTGTTTGTTCACTACTTAAATAAAGCTGAATCATTGAGCTGAAACCACTCTCCGAGTCTTTGTTAGTCCGATCTAACACTATGTGATGTGTAGCCTCTTGAAACTTTAGCTTGGGAGTCTTGTAGGCCCAGCATAAAATCTCTGTTGCAGAATAAAACATATAACAAAGAATTCAGCTGCATTGTAGTCCCTATGAAAATACATTTTGAAAATCCCTCCTTATATATAATACAAGCGGGGACCTGCAAGAACTTGTAGAGGGCCTCTCATTTCCCCCACCCCCACTACTTCTTTTTGCCCATCCCTGAAAGCCCCCATAGCCTCTCCCGCTTTCCTGCTTTCTTCTCTCTTTCTGCCCTTCCCACCAGTGCACCTATCTTTATTGACCCTGTCTTCAGATTTTCCTCCTTCCCTCCCCTTGGCAGATTTTCCCCAGGAAAACTCTGGCCCAGTTTGCAGTGCTGACCCAAGACCCAGTGCGATTCCATCACAGAATATAGATTTGAAACTGGGTCTGCCCAATCCTAGTCTGAAATGCTAACCACTATATCACACTGGCATTTTGTGAGGTGGCTGCTGCTAAACAGCAACAAGCAACTGGTCCTCGGTGAATCATGCAAGTTGTGTGGTAGTAAGTCACCTGGTAGTTGGTACTAGGCCTGGCCCCACTGAGACCTCTCCAAAAGGACAAAACTGCCCTGGAAGGGGCCTTGCCTTGCCTCCCCCTCCCCCTGCCTTTTACTGACAGAAACCAAGGCCAGGCAGTACTGTTGTGGTTGCCTAGCAATTTGGGTTGCCAACGTCCAGGTAGTGGTTGGAGATCAGTTCACATGGAGAAAATGGCTGCTTTGGAAGTTGGGCTCTATGGTATTATGCCCCAAGCACCTCAGGCTCCACCCCCAAAATATCCAGGTATTTTCCATCCCAGAGCTGGCAACCCTACTAGCAACACACACTATGGCCACTGCAGAAACATAGATGGATCCAGCCGAATGTCAATTTCGGCCCCATTATATCCTGTGGGCCATTGAAGTCAATGGCGAAAACATAGGGTATGTTCTGGGGGCTGGAGGGGAGGGGGTTTGAGGGAGAGGCTCCAAACTCGCAGGGTAGCTGCTGGAACCTCTCCCCAAGACACCAATTAAGTTTGAAGAATATTGGACCAGGGGGTCCAATTCTACAGGCCCCCAAACAGGTTGCCCCATCCCCTCCATTGTTCTCTATGGTGGGGGAAAAGTAACTTTTCCCCCACCATAGAGAACAATGCAGGGGATGGGCGCAACCTGTTTGGGGGCCCGTAGAATTGGATCCCCTGGTTCAAT
>NW_015163147.1:15414-20242 GCF_001447785.1 Gekko japonicus
CCTCCTTTCCTCCTGCCTGCTATGGCTGCATAATTGTGAGAGATTTCTTAACATAGTGTTCCTGCCAGGGAAGCTGGGGACCCTGCCCATGAGTCTCCATTTCATCCTCACAACAACCCTGTGGGGTAGGTTAGGTAGAGAAGGGGAGATTTGGCCCGGGGTCACTCAGCCAGCAGAGTGAGAATACAAACCTGGGTCTCCCCACATCAATCTGCAACTTTGACCACTGTGCAGTGCTGCCTCTACTGATCTGTAATGTTCCAGAGGTGTTGTAATGTAATACTCAGTTTCTCAAACGAGTGTATGCCTGTCTGTTGGTTCACTTAGGAGTCTTGATCCTGGTTGTGTGGTGGGCTAGTTGTGGCAAATGGTAGGGAAGCTCAGTATTTCTGTATACAGTTGTAGGGGCTTTATTGCAATGTGGTATGGCCTGATATTATGTTCTTATTTTCTTATTCCAGTGTGGGGGGGCAATGGAAGCTGAGTGATAGGGTCTCTCCAAGTGATTGCCAGAAGTGAGATGCATCCTGGTCTTGTGTCTTACAGATAATCTTACAAATAGTCCTTTGCATTTATAGCATGCTTTCAACTTTAAAAGGATCATAATGCTGATTGTGTGAACTTAGGCAAATCACGAGAGGTAGAGCAGGAAAGATTGCATCAGTGCTTAGTTCTTGTGGCCCTTTCTTACACACCCAGGGAAATGCTGATCGCCACTTTGGGGCCAGGAAGCAATTTTTCTCCAGGCTGATCCTGGAGGCTTTAAAAAAAAAATCATATTCTGGGCGTGGAACAGGGGTCATTGGGGTGTGTGTGGGGTATTGGTGAATTTCCTGCGTTGTGCAGAGGGTTGGACTAGATGACCCTGGAGGTCCCTTCCCACTCTATGAGTCTATGATTCTATAATTCACCCAGGCTGGCTGTGGGCACGCCAGCACCTCTGTCAGGCAGAAGCGCCTGAGATCCTCCCCCTCCCCTTTTCCTTCACCCGACTTGGAGGCGAAGGGAAGGGAGAGGGGGGAAAGAATGGATCCCAGGTGCTTCTGCCCGTCAGATGGGCTGGTGCACACTTCTGGTGATGTCAGGGTGTGTGGCATATGCTAATAAGTTATGCTAATGAGCTCCTGCAGCTCTTTTTCTACGAAATGACCCCTGATACAGCAATATATCACAAAATGCTGATATATTGATGCAGGAATAATGTTGAAGCACTAATGTCACTGTATGGAAAATGAGATGTTGGTTTTGAAATAATGGTAGAAACCCTTGGGGTAGGGTTGCCAGTACTGGGCAGCAAAATTCCTGGAGATTTGGGTGTGGTGCCTGAGAAGGGCAGAGTTTGGGAAGGGAAAGGAGTTCAGCAGGGATGTGATGCCACAGAGTACACCCACTGAAGCTGCCATTTTCTCCAGGGGAACTGAGCTCTGTAGTCTGGATATCAGTTATAATTCCTGGAGAACTCCAAGCTCCATGTAGAGGTTGGTAATCCTACCTTGGGGATAGGTCTCTGACTGCAAAAACTACTGGGTTGCCATCCTTTTATCCAGTCACAACAAGCAGCCTCGGTCTTTGTTTTCTGCTTTCAGTTGACAGTTGTCTATATTAACGGAGTGGAGCCAGGGGTATGAAAACACAGGGTGACACACAGTTTTGATGAGCTGTCGCCAGTCTGGAAGAGGGAAGCCTTTCCTTTCCAGTTAGGGATGGCAACTCCTGTGTGGGAAATTCCTGGTTGTTTGGCAGCAGTGCTGCGGATGGTGGAGTTTGGGGAAGTGATGGCAATCAGCTTGGATGTAAAGCCATTGAGTCCAATTCCTGAAGCTGCTTGTGCCTCTAGAGGAACCGATCTCTGCAGTCTGAGGATCAGTTGTAATTCTGGGAGAACTCCAGGCTCCACCTGGAGCTGGAGGTTGGCAGCCCATGCTGCTATGAGGAATTTCATCACGTGGAATTTGAATGGATGGTACAGAGACAGATGCTTCCTTCGAAACCATTAGAGGAGGGCGGAAGAGTTGGCAACCCTCCCCATATGTCTGTGAAATATAATGAATCATTGTGACAGCTCTTGTCCTAATTTCCCCCCACTCCTTCTGAGTTAAGAGACAGTCGGGCAGCAATGGGTGCATGGAATGGGGGACCAGTGAAGTTCAAACATAATAGTGGGAGATGTTTGAAACACTATTCTGTATTGAACACTGGATTGGTCTAATAGTCCATCTAGTGGCTTGCTCTGGATGTTGCAGAAATAAATATTCTAAAGGAATTAACAGTGATCACTTCTACCAATCAACCTCCACCCTGCTTCTTTGAGTTCTGCCATTTGGCTGTTAGATCCAGCTAGCATAGGGATCTAGTTAACTCAAGACCTCTGTGTAGAAGGAGTTCCCACCAGCCGGGACCCACCTTAAAAGGCAGGTATAATGTTTTCTGTATGGACCTCAGTCCACATAGCACTTGGCAGATCTCTAGACTATAATTCTCAGTAAGTATTTTGTTTTGAAGAACACTCCCTAAGCCTTAAAAAAAGGAGGAGAGCCAGATAAAATTCAAATTCCAACATTGTTGGGAAGAAGACTTGACAGTACAATGGAATGAGGCAGATTGGGGCATTATATGGTCCTCTCCAGCCAATAGCTCTAGCATATACAATGTTCGACTACAATTTTTAAAACTTTATTCTAGGTGGTACATAACTCCGCATCAATTATATAAAATAGACTCTAACAATAACCCGATATGCTGGAAAAGATGCGGGCAGATCAGTACTTATTTACCTTGTTGGTGGGGGTGCCCAAAGATCCGTTACTTCTGGGAGGAAGTTCGGAAACAAATTATTGAAATAACTTCGCACAACTTCAACTCTAGTCCTGAGGCTTTGTTATTGAACCATTGGGATGACACCATAGATAATAGAACTAAAGAGATAATAGTATTACTCCTAGCAACAGCTCGCTTGACAATAGCCACGTGCAGGAAATCTTCGCTGCCTCCTACATTAACTGCTTGGCATGATAAGATTTGGGAACAGTTTGTGATGACAAAAATCACAGACAGAATACACAGAGCACAAACAGATCAGACATCCCTATCCAAATTCAAAACAATCTGGTTTCCAATATTCTACTACCTTTCAATACATGATATACTCCCATCCAATGCATATTATCACAAATGGCTAGTGATGTGAAATTTACTATGGGAATGTCAGCTAACAAATGATGGAATACTTATCTATTACTTTCCTAACTCATTAGGACAACAATTTTACGCTTAATAGAGGATCTTTTTGTGATATTGTTAAGTTGTATAAAGTACATTGACTTTGTTTTAGAATATTGTATTTTGAGGTACTTTTAATAATTTGAAGCATTTCTGTATTGACAAATTAAAATTCTCCTATCTACGCAACGCTTTAAAAGATACAAGGACCAGATACTGGAAAACCTACCTATCAATCTTGAACTTACTTCATCAGGTCACCAGAAAGGTGGTCAGCTAGTGTAGACATTTAGGAGTAAAATCCACCATCTGTTGTGTATATGTCTGGTCTGGTAACATTACACTACAAGAATCCCTGAGGGTTCTAAAGTGTATGTTACAGTGGCTTCTGTGCTGGTCTGCCACACATCCTTGAGTACCGTGCTGGTAAGGGCCTGATCACTTCTGGCTTTTCAGACACTTCAGATAATTCCTCTGGGACTCCTTTTAGCAGCTGTTTCATTGAAAGGATTTGGTTCAGCACAGTCCTGGCAGCTGCTAGCCCCAAGTGAGGCTTCCGCTCACTTGGAAAGCATGATCACTGCACGTTACTATTGCCAAGAAGTGATGACTAAGACTGGATTTCCCCCCCCTCTAAGCAATTGCTTATTTATGACACAATAGAAATGTGTGTAATTATTGGCACATTGTCCAAAAATGTCATGATTTCACAAATAATATTTACTTATGTGGGAACATTCCAGTTGTGGCATTAGGGAGATTTAATGGATATCTGTAAAGAACACTGAGGAAAAACAGAACCTAAGTCAGATATGTAATTGCTACAGGGGATTCTTGCCAAGTCCTATTGCCATGCTAAATGACCCAACTGTGGGTACGTGGCACAGTTCAGATAGATGGATTGTCCATGCTTAATGGTTATCAGATAGATGGATTGTCCATGCTTAATGGTTAATGGTTATCAGTATTCTTTCTTTGTTAAAGAGAGGCTCTTTGCTTTGGCTTGCAGTGGAGGCTGGGTACAAATCATTTCAATAAAGCATTCAGAGGAGACTTCCGGTGATGGTGGCGCGCTACAGCAGATTCACCTCCCGGACCTCCCGGGGGTGAAGCTGCGCTCCAGCCGAAGGAGGGGGTGCACAGATTCGTCACCCCCCCCCAGAGACCCAGTTGAAGGGACTCTGGCCATGGAACTTCTGAGAGGTTGCCTCTTCGATAGCGGAATGCTGGAGAATTGAGGCGCCTCTCTGTTCCGACGGTTCTCCGTGCTGAGAGACCGAATGGACTTAAGCAATGCTAACTGGGGCAAGCGCAGGAGATCAAGCGTTTAAAACCGAAAGTAAACGAGTTCTGAGGACCACTTATGAACGTGAGTCGTTTAAGCGTTGATTAAAGAGAAAAGAAAGCTCCCCACCCTAACTACGCAATACAGGATTAGGCGAGCGGGGGAGGGACGCCTCCTGAGCACATGAACTTTTGAGCGAATGAGGGGGGGAAGTGGAAAAATAAGCGGTTAAAACTGTTAAGAAGTACTTACCAAGGAGTGTTTGAGCGTTTAAGTGCATATTCAGAGACTTTCAAAAAGTTTGCGAAAGTAAACAATCCGAGA